>NW_023597055.1:7874777-7963445 GCF_011947565.3 Pollicipes pollicipes
CTTATGACTTTTTTTGTCTGCTTAATTTTTTCATTTGACGCTTATTCTTTCGGGGTGTTGCCATTTCACCCTTTTGTCCTTTCCACTTGTTTGCCATTTTACAGCTGACCTTCATTCCGTTTAGCTTCTTGCCATTTGACCTCATTGTCCTGGAACCGCATTTGTGGGGGACGGGATCAAGCATCCTCCTCCACCTCGACGCTCCGGCATCTACCATGGCCGTTGTGTGGAGGAGGCCCACTCAAAAACGGTGAGTCGTCTTGATAAGAAATGAACAACACAACTGATGAGAGATGAACAACGCAACTGCTCACCCGGCCAACAACCGGTGAGGACGCTTGAGCCAAAACTTAAGTCCGTATATTTCGAAGAAGAAGTGAACTTACTGTGATGCATCTGTAGTTCAACGTCTTGCTAATTTGGTCTAGATGATATGACTGACAGGTGTAAGCCCGTACAGACATTACTCTGGCCCTGATCCGAAGCTGTAAATATCAAAGGCGTAGCCCCAGCATACTGCGGCATGGTAGCGGCTGCAGACCGCGGGCAGTGTCTCCGTGCTCACGTGGCGCCGGTGGCCGGCACCCGGCTCATGTCTCCCACGTGCTCCAGGCCGAAGATGTTGCGCCCTAACAGCGCCGTGTGGGCGGGGAACATCTTGGCGGTGCCCGGATCCAGTGAGGCCGTGTCGATGCCGACGCCGACGATGGCGCCGTCGGCGGCGATCATCTCAGCCGCCGCCGCGCCGATACCTGTCCGGCGCGAGCAGTGACGTCACGCGTGCACTGCCAATCACGTCATGTGCGCACTGGCGCTTATGGTAGGCGTGGATTGTCACTGACATCATACATGCACTGGCATTGATGCCATGCGCTAATTGACATTGACGTCACGTTCGCACAGTCAATGCCATCATTTCATGCCGCCCTCTTCACGTGTACTGCTACTAATTTCACATGCCCACTGACAGTGACGTCATGGGCGCAATACCGCTGACGTCATGTTGGTATGCGCCGGCGGCATGTCTACAGACACCGACTGCACGCTCGCAGAGTCCATGGCATGTAGCTTCCCATGTCTGCAGACACAGCGGCTTGCCATGTCTGCAGACATGGCTGCCCCACATAGTCGCTAGATGGCCCCTCAGGGCCACGTCTGCACCCGGGGGATGGTGATGCAACATCTGTGGACGCATTATTATAACGCATATATATAAGCATATAACGTCCAGATTATTGACCTATACTAGCATGCTGGTATCATGTCCCTAGACAAGGATATGCAGGTGTCATGGCTTTGGGTGCGGCTGAAATAGTGCCTTGTGCCCAGATATGGGCAAAATATCATGACATCTGCACGTGCGGGCGTACTGACGTTATTAATTCGGACACGAGTGTAATGTCCCGAGTATTTAGACACGTGTTTGCTGACCTTTTATCTGCAGACGAGGGCATACATCATGCATGCAATCAAAACTGGAACGACGTCATGCTAACGGACAACGGCGTGCTGACGTCATATCCGAGACACCGACATGCTTACCCCCTGAGCTCACGTCTGCGGGTACCCACTGACGTCACATCCGACACACGGGCATGCTCACAGCCTGAGCTTGGGCCTGCGGGTACCAACTGACGTCATATCCGAGACACGGACATGTTCACAGCTTGAACTTACACCTGCGGATACCCACTGACGTTACACCCGGGAACACGATCAAAGAGGCGACTTAAGGGTAACCACGGTTTCGCTTTTCCCCCATTCTTACGTGCCGTACGTATCAGGATTAGGACTACACGAGAGCTTCCAGCTGCGGTCACGGCTTCTTAAGGCGGCTAGCCCTCTCCCCCCCCCCTCGTCCTGCCTCCACACTGACCGGGGAAGTGAAGGTCATGACCATTCACTGCTTTCTGCGTCTTGAACTTCTCGGGCGTCACACCCCAGTAGCGCGTGCTGTTGCCCCAGTGGTGAGCGTAGCCGGTATACACCAGCAGGATGGTGGGGTAGCGCCAGTTGCCGTGCGCCTCCTTCCAGGCGATCAGGTCGGCCGGGGTCAAGGTCGTGTCAGGGTCAGCACCACTCCGGGCGGAGATGTTGACCAGAGCCGCTGGAATAAAGGGCATCAGAGTGAGACAGAGCACTATGAAGGCGCTGGCGCCTTATGCTAATGACATGTGAACTCTGTTCTTTCCCCGGAACCTAAACGAGGTCCCAGTCTTGTCTGAGCCAACGGAGTGGTAGCACCGTTCACACAGACAACAACAGTCCCAACAGGCCTAAAATAATCACAACACGAACAGTCCCAATGCATGGGCAACACAAACATGCTTTTGGCTTTACCTGCTGAAGTAAATAAATTGAAGCACATCAGCATCAGGTGATCGAGGTGGTTAGCGTTTTCAACACACTGTGCGTTTTCGGCGATCTTTATCATGGCAACACTGACATCACCCAACTCCAGATTATCAGTTATAGTACGCGCAAGGTTCAACTGTGAACTATCGTTAATGTCAAAGCATCGCCAAGGAAGGACAAGGCACTACAGGCCTACTCACAGCGCGTCTGCTAGACGAGATGACTGGACCTTACGCGGGGCATGCTAGAAGCGGCAGTCAAGCGGGGACTGCAGTGACGATTTGGAGAGTGGCAGCCCAGAGCCATCGAATTGGCCAGATCCGTTACCAGTCAATACAGACCTGTATGCTAAATGACTTGACGTTGCATTATTATGCGTCCAGAACATGACGAAAGATGGGATTCTAAAGGGGAAAATTCCAACTCCAGAATTCCAGAAAACAACTTTATTACTTTGTTCTTGACCCATGCAAGATGATACCACCGCCTTACGTGCTACGGTTATTCGAGTACAACTTAAGTGCGGGTGTTTTTGAAAGCGCCCTTTTACTCCAGATATTGCGTGACCATTGCACTGTAAAGAGCGAAGGCTTGGAGAAGAAATGCACCAGACGAGCCAGAGGAAAGTGTTGTAACTTGCTACCCGTAAGGGTTTGAAAGTAACCGGAATGTCTTGTTTGAGCCGGCACTTAAATACAATGTTCTGGTGAGCACAGTGCATTTATTGGGATGGCACAGGTGCTCCCAACAAGCACGCCGATATGTATGGTAAAAAGAGAGGTGAGAATGACAAGCTGAACGCAACTTTGTATCACATATTCCCCAGAACAGTGCTGGACTTGGACAAGCTAGTGCAAAGCTCAGCACAAGAGGGGTTCACAATCCCATGTTCGTCACTGCGGGTCACATTCTTTGTTTTGTGGGAGTCAGTCAGCAGGTGATTTCCTAGGGGCTCCTGCCAGCGTCCTCGGTCGCTGAACGTGGGGCGAGAGCTCGACATGGCCGACTACAGTTAGTTCTCGCGTGCGAATGTATTGTACGAGATGTTGCAAATATGTTTAAAGAATTAATGAATTGTGTAGGACAGACTATGACTTAATGAAGCTTCCAGCTATCATTTCTGAGCGCAGTTGCACCATGCTGAAAAGCTAGTTACAACGAGCAGCATGGTTTAAGCCAGCTTCTACGCAACCGGGGGAGTCAAAGCATTCCACGCCGTTAAAAAAAAAACTCTGGGCCTTCGTAAAGTGTCCGGAGTTAGCACATGACGCTCACATGCTTACCGTGTGCCACAAAACGTTCGACAGGGATCTGGTCCATGGTCCAGGCGCCCCTGGAGAAATGCATGGGCGCGTCCATATGGGTGCCGCCATGCTCCGCGGTCTCGAAGTTGTGCAACTCCAGCCTGCCGGGGGCGGCAGGGGACCGCACGTGAACGATCCGGTTTGGTTCAGGGGGTGCGCGGCGGGACGTGGTTACGGCGGCTGTGTGGCAGTGTCAGCCGACCGCGGACACTGCTCAGGACGGGTGCCGACCTCACGTCTGCGGCGGGACGGTCCAATGCTTTCCGGGCTGGGCAGTAACACCGCCTCTCACACTTCACGCACGTGGAGCAGGCGCCACGCTTCACACGCGTGCAGGAGGCGCAACACTTGCTGCACGTGGAGAAGGTGCCACACTTCACACACTTGGAAGAGGCGCCACACTTTGCACACGTGGAGGAGGTGCCACACTTCACACACGTGGAGGAGGCGCCACACCTTACACACGCGGAGGAGGCACTGCCGGACGCTCAGGACTTGTGTTGAAGAACTGTCCTTGGCTGTCCGGCGACTGCTGAGGAGCAGGTGAGTCGAGCTATCAACTTACGCTTCGAAGATACGGCCCGTTGAGTTTTTTCATACCGAATGAGGACGTCGCAACGGAGGCCGGCACTCATTTTGTGCATTTATTTAATTCATTTTATGTAAACGCATTTTGTTGCTGCATTCTGTGTCGGCTTAACTTGGTTTGGAGAATAATTGCGCCGTGTCCACAAGGCAGGGCCAGTTGATGAGGTCGGCCTTAATGGCTGTTGGAGTGTTGCAGATGTTGTGGCGTTACATCCCACCGCATATGCCGCGCCCTACACTCGGGCACGAATGCGAGTTCTTGATGGTTTCGATAACTTTGCATGTCCATGGCAAATGATGAGAGGCTAAAATATCTACATACTAAATATCGAAATTGGCACGGCACATCGCAGCTTGCTAAATAGGCGACAAAAAAGCGAGACACGGAGTATCGACAAGCGGAATATTTACACGCAAATTTCCACATGTGCGAAATTCCCACATTTCGACGACAATTTCACTTATCGCCTATTGGACCGTTTGTCCGCCGCGCCATGTCAGCATCGGCAGCAGGTAAATGACAGCGACTGGGTTGTTCGACGGTAGGAAATGATCCAAGGGTAGAAATTTGTTGGACGAACATACCTCACTAGCAGATTTGCACTGGGCTGTGGAAGGCCACAACGTTCACATGTGTCATCCACCACCTTGTACCTGAGAAGGCGAACGCAGCCGCCAGACAGGGAATAAGCGGGCGTATCCTGATCTCGAGGCAACTATTTCTCAACGGCGTCCGTAGATAGCATGTTCAGGGTCGAAAGTATTGGCGTTTCGAACCTCACAAAATCATGGCAAGCTCTATTCATCCCATGTTCTACTGCTGCTTCGAGCAAACGCACAAAATTGTTTTTCCAACTGAGCAGTGATCGATACAGCACCACCTCCACCTCCACCTCCAGCCCAAAAAAGAACTGACAAGGAGCAGAGGACAGATTTCCAGACATTCCCTAGATTCGATTTGCCTTCAGAATGAGATACAGAGTTGTTTGAAACTCGGATAAATAAAGGTTTGCCCCACTCTCTTGCATTTTACGTGATTGAGATTGAAATAAGATTTGATTCTGGTAAGCTTATCATAAGCAGTGACCAAATCTATTACGGTTAGCATTGAGCCAATTTCAGGTTATCAGCACCGACGAAGTTTCATACGGAATAATATGTTCAATGGCTGATGGCACTGGGCGGAAGTAACACGCACAGCATCTCTTACAATCAATGGAAACTGACATGAATTGCCGGCACCACGCATATCAGTTTGCGCGTAGCCACAGCGCTGTGCAGGTAATCCCATTTCTAAGCGTCTAAGAAAAACAAAGGTCTGCTAGAACCTTAACGATATGAATAAAAAACAGGGAAAAGACCCAAAAAATAAATGTTTAAGAGCCATGTCAGAAAGCGGAACAACCGAGCCTTTCATAGAAAGCTACAGTTCATAAAATAGATTAATTTCATACCTAACTTTCTAACGTCTAGGCCAGCTTCTAACAACTAGCCAACTTTGGAATCGTGATTCCAGGCGCCAATCGTTTTGAGTAAGAATCGATTTAAATCATGCGCAGTTCAATCACAGACATCTGGCAATCATCATGGAGACAGCCCCCACACCATAACGGCTGCGCTAACTTGAGCACGAACCACTCACCAGTAGCCGTCCAACTGGCCCTTGAACACTTCGCTCAGGTTGAACTTGAGTAAGCCCGGCCAGTACTGTGTGGCCTTGTCGTATGTGTGGCTGAGGTCGATCCACGGGCCGGCCGAGGCCGGACAGAGCAAGACCAGCAGAAGAGAGAAGCCGAGCAGAAGCCCGGCTTGACAGGCGGAGCTCATCTGTTGGCGGAGCAACCAGATCACTCACCACCATTCAGGGGCGTCCCTTTATGATGCCTTCGGGGTCCCTAGCCTCCCCAGTGGTGACACAGCTCCTCCCGTGGAGCTGTGCGACCTCCTGTAACGCAGCGCCTCCTTGGAGCTGTGTTACCACTGTTGCCAGTGTCACCAGCGTACTTCCCTCGTGAAAACTTGGACAAGGAAATGTACAAAATATCCTTGAACTGCTGTTGCACTAGGTACCTGAAGACGTCGCTGTTGTAGTTTCATGATTATTGTGTACCACATAGTAGGCTGTAGGTACTTGATGACTTCTGTCATGCCGATTCCTTATATGTTAGGTCAGTCTGAAAATGCTCATAGGTTTTCATGAACTAATATGCACATTGGGAGATAGGAGATAGGATTGATATAGGATTGGGAGAAAGGATTGACTCCTATACGCGGCGAGTTCAATCAAAGATGTCCAGTTTTGGGGCATAAAGCTTGTATTAGATTGAAAAATATTTACCAAGGACATCACAACCTGAGAAAAAATACACGAACATCGCCAGTGCTCCAATTATTCCGAATCTCACCTCGTGATATCCAATTTGGCAGTTAACCGGTAGTGTGCTAAGCCTTCCAAGCATTGGTGGCTAAGCCGAAAGGTTTCCTTGTTTTTATCCAGCTACTCCAGCTGCAGTGAACCAGAGTTCTCCGCCCGATCCGCAGCTTCGAAGGGCTGGGATTCTCCGCCCGATCCGCAGCTTCAACAGGCCGGGATTATCCGCCCGATCCGCAGCTTCGAAGGGCCAGGATTATTCGCCCGATGCGCAGCTTTGAAGGGCCGTGATTATCCGCCCCCTCTTCAGCAGCTTTGGCACTATTCTTCGCCAGATAGCGCGGACAATGTGCGGCCACCCACCGGGACTCGAACTCGGATCTCTGGAATGCCGATCGAGAAAGCTCGGCGATAGCATGCTGGATCGGCATCCCAGAGATGTGGGTTCGGGTCCCGATAAGTGGATCCAAGGATTACGCACTATGAGGCGAAAAATGTCGTGAAACTGCAGAACGACCAGATAACTTCGGTCCACCAAAGTTGCAGTAGCTGAATAGAAATAGAAACAGCAATGTGACGAGCTAAAAAGTTTCGCCGAAAACTTTCGCTGACACGTACCCAGCGAAAGCATACAAAGATGATTCCCAGACAAAAAGCTGAATACAAAAGTCGAATTAAATGGTTGAATGGAAAAGGAGTTGACGGCGGTAAAAGTGGAAATAGGAAAACAGTCGAAGGACAAAAAGCCAAACGGGATGCAAGCCGATGAGCATAAAGGTCTGATCACAAGAAAATGTTCCACGTTTGAAAATGTTTAAGCAAGCATCAGATATGGTAAAAAGCTTGTGACTGTTGGTATAGTTTTAAGTGGAAACGACTGCTTTACACAGCACATTTCTCTATTTAGTAAATATGCTCCAAAATACGCAAATGTCTGCATAACGTTGTGGTGCAGCCAAACGAGCCGTGCGAAACTGCCACGTCGCGTATATTGAAACATTGGTCTAGTTAAGCATGACCGCCTGAAAATACATCGCAAGCGTGGTGCAATCAATTCAAAACCATTGCCTGACACACTAGGGGTGAATTACGGACCACACGTAGGCAAGAAGTCACCAGCAGGTGCGAGCGGTCAAATAAATCCATGGAATCATCACCGGTTTTTAAGCTGGAAAACAGCCCAGCGCAGGGATATATGTTCGCAAAGTGGATAGAGGGGCCAGCAGAGTCCAATGATTCAACCTACCCCACAAAAACTACCAATAAATGGGTTCCTCGTCGGATTTGGACCTCTCTCTTCTCGAAGTTGTGGGGCGGTCACCAAGGTGACGCTTCATCTCATTTGATCTGGAAAAAGATCTAGTGTATACGTATATATATACATATATATATATATGTATATGTATATATATATATATATATATACATGTGTGTGTATGCCTGACTAAAAATAACTGCCGGCTCAGTATTGACGAGCTTTTTGATGCATCGTTCTTGTTTCCGGGCCATCGACTGGGCATCATCGCTTAAAGATGGTTCGCACAAAATTACTCATATATTCATCGTTCCTTCCATTCTAACGTTTCGAGATCCCATCTCATCGTCGGAGAAGACCAAAGGGCACAATAAATATGTTTTGAGTTTTAAAAGATTGAAAATTGCGCACTCCTATTGGAAAACATATTTTGGTCCGGAGAAGATAAATGAAGCATAACTAATTGAAGTAAGACAGAATCCTATTTTCACTTTTATGCATGTAAGAAGCGCTCATAATGGGAACGCTACAAAGACACAGTGATTAGACTATTGCCACAAAAATAATCAAACGAACACTTCGCCAATAGCTCAAGTACAAGTTCGCTCAAGTTCGCTCGTTCAAGCTCAAGTTCAAGCTCAAGTTCGCCGATAGTTTGTCTCTATTTGTAGTCTCTATTTTCTACGGATTTTACGGATCTTACAGCGTTCTTTTCTGCAGACCACGGTGGCAGCGGTATAATATCGCGCTCAGTGAGCTACGAAAAATATATACATATATATGTATATATATATATATATATATATATATATATATATATCACCTGGGATATGTTTTGGATTGAAAATGAGGGCGAACAAGCGTATACAGCTCCACAAAATAGTGCTGGAAT
Organism: Pollicipes pollicipes; assembly: GCF_011947565.3. Taxonomy (NCBI): domain Eukaryota; kingdom Metazoa; phylum Arthropoda; class Thecostraca; order Pollicipedomorpha; family Pollicipedidae; genus Pollicipes; species Pollicipes pollicipes. The sequence goes on from NW_023597055.1 coordinate 7,883,543, forward strand.
CTGATGGTGAAAATGGAAGAGTAAACATATCATGGCTCAGCTTACGCATACAGATGTCGTTTTTCGAGATCAACCTGCAGACGGACCCTTGCCAGACAGTTGCCACTTGACGCTCGCATAGCCGTTGGCAGCGGAACGTAGCACAGCCCCACCCTCATGCAACGAAACTGCTTCACCGCCTCCAGCCCTCCTCCGGGCCTGGATAACCCCCGGCTTCTTACACACAGCTTAGGCTATGGGCTAAGATTCCTACACATATTTTTTAAAGCATTGCAGAAGACTTCGGTTACAGGTAGACCCAGGGGCAAACCTCTTTGGTTCGGTGTGGCGACAGACTACCGATGACATTTGGCGATCATGCAATGACGGGACCTCTTCGAAATCGTGAGCACAGCCTTGTGTTAACAGGAGTAACCGATACTACTTACGGTAAATAAGAGCTACAAGATGAGCATGCTTATAGCGACATAGCAAAAACAGCACCGCGAAGGCGGCTTCAGGGATTAAGAAATGAGGAGCTTTCAGACGGTGTGAAGTGCATTACGAGCCGCCTACGTAGGCATATATGGAACACACCCTGGTGCTTAGATCAAATTGCTTTGTAATAAAAAAAGTTGATTGAAATAATTGATGTATCTTGTGACAAGACCTTGCTCAAGTATTGCGACAGTAATTTCAGTGCAACAGTGCTCTAACCTATGCCATGCCGCCACTGCAGTGCTATAGATGGGGAATGTTGGCAACGACAGCACACGTAAAGCTGAAAGAGGAAAAGAAACATTTCTCGTAGGGGTACCATATATATATATATATATATATATATATATATATATATATATATATATATATAGCAACACCCCTATTGCCTCTCTTAACACGCGCTCGGGTGGGGAGTCAAATTTACCCCCTCCCCGCAATGTTTTTTCCGGAATGGTATCTGAACGACGCGGTGTAGCCGCGCCAAATTTTGCAAACCTGCAGACAATTGAATGGCGGATCGTAGGCGAAAAACCTTAAACTTTGACTTAAATGAGATCACATACAGGTCAATACACCCTGTGAATTTGATGTCTCTAGCTCTCTTAGTTCCTGAGATTTCAGGGGGGTCAGATTGACCCCCTGCCCGAGTGAAGGGTACCCAGCCGGCCACCCGGGAGCATGTTTACATTGAATGTAACCGGTGCCGCCTTCAGTTTGAAGTAGTCCGCATCTGGGTCGCGGTAAGAAACGCTTCGTGACAGTAAGGGTGATAATAATCTCTTACGTTTGTAAAAGTTGCCCTTATTGGATGTAAAACATGGTAAGGGGACACGGGCTGGTGTTGGAATATTTGACCGGCCACAGCTGTTTTAACCCCGGATATGGCTAGGAGACAGACTGGTAAATGTCTTGAGACTTATTTCGTAGGAGTGGACGGCTCAGAAGTATTCGAAAACGATCATTAAAAAAACACGCATTGCGGTGCCCTTCAACGCGTAAATGCCCTGGGGCATTCCCATGGCGACCTCACCATGGGAATGCCAGGTCCAGTTCCGACTAGATTCCGACACCCCTGACCACACCCATATAGTCTGTGCAGTGTTGTTTTTGACGAGTCATCTAGGAGTCACCGCGTGCTATTTCGTCTCTGCTCTCTTCTCTGTTCCTTATCATTTTTGACCGTGACTGGCAAGAGCGCCATTTATGCCAAACTCCAAGCACTTAGTTTGAGGAGATCCAAGATGGTAATCTGACTAGAGGCATACACTTGGAAGAATTCGAAGTTTGACTATGTGCTATTCGCTCACCTCGCTCAGCATCGCTGCCTTCTGATCCTCGAGTTGACTCAAAGGCCGACTATGCTGCCACCGCGCACCAGTCACGAACCCGTAGTGGTGCATGCCGTTTACGTTTGGTATTTCGTGGACTTAGCAGCCCAGCAAGAAAGCTTCTCTTAATTGGTAGCTTTGCAGCGAATTTCTCCATCAGCAGCGTTTTTACATCCGCCGGAATAAATCCGCGCGCACGGCGCTGCGCACTCAGCTGATAATTCCGTCCCCGTCGCGTGTTGTCAGGTGGCGTCGACGATTGCCAGATGTTGCCAGGCGACCAGGCCTATGGCGGAAGGCCCATTGTGCCAAAAGTTTGCCGGAAACCAATTTTGCGATGTGAGCCGTCTGTGGTCTTGAAAAATGTTGATGGAGTCGTGAAATCGCCTGCAGAAAACCAAGAACAGCTATTCGTGTATAAATCCGTCGCAAAACTCACAGAAATGAGCGCAGCTTGCGTTCCATTTTTGTGCGTGGCGAACTTTGGAAGGCGTTCGGCATCCTACTTGATATTTTGAAGGGTTGTGGCTGGGCAAAAAGTTCTTATTAAGCTTCTTGAGCTTTGTACGTGGCGAATTCTGGAAAGCGTTCAGCATCCTACTTGATATTTTGAAGGATTGTGACTGGGCAAGAAGTTGTCATTAAGCTTCTTAAGCTTTGTACGTGTCGAACTCTGGAAAGCGTTCGGCATCCTACTCGATATTTTAAAGAGTTGTGGCTCGGCAAGAAGCTCTTATTAAGCTTCTTAAGCCTTGTACGTGGCGAATTCTGGAAAGCGTTCGGCATCCCACTTGATATTTTAAAGAGTTGTGGCTCGGCAAGAAGCTCTTATTAAGCTTCTTAAGCCTTGTACGTGGCGAATTCCTGGAAAGCGTTCGGCATCCCACTTGATATCTTTAAGGGTTGTGGCCCGGCAAAAAGTCCTTATTAAGCTTCGAACGTGACTGAATGCTGATTGCGCCATGCTTCGTTTCAACCGCCACAAGCACTTCTACCAACGGGGAAACCTTGCGCAAACTTGTGCGCGAAACACCTGCAGCTCAACTAATAACAATCTCATCCTATTAGTCCACCGGATGAACAATCATGTGTGCGAAGCACCTGCAGCTCAACTAATAACAATCTCATCCTATTAGTTACCGGATGTACAATCATGTGCGCGAAGCACCTGCAGCTCAACTAATAACGATCTCATGCTATTAGTTACCGGATGTACAATCATGTGCGCGAAGCACCTGCAGCTCAACTAATAACGATCTCATCCTATTAGTTACCGGATGTACAATCATGTGCGCGAAGCACCTGCAGCTCAACTAATAACAATCTCATCCCATCAGTTACCGGATGTTCAATCATGTGCGCGAAGCACCTGCACCTCAACTAATAACAATCTCATCCCATCAGTTACCGGATGTTCAATCATGTGCGCGAAGCACCTGCAGCTCAACTAATAACAATCTCATCCTATTAGTTACCGGATGTACAGTCATGTGCGCGAAGCACCTGCAGCTCAACTAATAACAATCTCATCCTATCAGTTACCGGACGTACAATCATGTGCGCGAAGCACCTGCAGCTCAACTAATAACAATCTCATCCTATCAGTTACCGGATGTACAATCATGTGCGCGAGGCACCTGCAGCTCAACTAATAACAATCTCATCCTATTAGTTACCGGATGTACAATCATGTGCGCGAAGCACCTGCAGCTCAACTAGTAACAATCTCATCCTATTAGTTACCGGATGGACAATCATGTGTGCGAAGCACCTGCAGCTCAATTAATAACAATCTCATCCTATCAGTTACCGGATGTACAATGATGTGCGCGAAGCACCTGCAGCTCAACTAATAACAATCTCATCCTATTAGTTACCGGACGTACAATGTCATGGTGGCGTGTTTTACCGCTCGTGTTCGCTACCAGCTAAGCTATGGCTCTTCCGTCAGGTTTGACACATAGTATTGAGCACTGCATTAACACGTAATGGATTAATATGTGCAAAATGAAACGATTACAATGTAAAACGGGGTGATAGTGAGTGTCTCGGAATTGAGGCAAACGGGTAAGCTGAGTTATGGACGACATCAAGCCTGAAGTAACTGAAATAAAGAAGAGGTATGCATATAGCATTTCTAGCACGAATCCGACGATGTTCATTTGTTGCTAAAGAAGCTGGATGTAGTCGCGCTCGGACTCGGTCCTGGAGTCCATAAATACATGAGTCCGTGAACAAAATACAGATGGCTGTAGACGCCATCGCGGAAGTAAATAAACTATAAATCGGGCTAAGAAATGTCGATGAGATCGGAAAGACCGGGGTGCATACGACAAATGCTGAAATGGAGAGGGTAAAATATCACACACGATAGCTCGATGCGTCCAAAAGCCGACTGCTTGGACCTGTAACATAAATCAACGGTTGTGTGACAGGGACAGAAGAGGCATTCTAACGTATTCACGAATTCGAACTGCGACCAATGAAGGTGTCTCTTACCTCCAACAGCGATGCCACCTCGCTGGCGGTTATGTCGGGCAAGGTCTGAGTCATGATAGCTGTGCAATACGTATGAGGGACAGGAGAGGCGATCTAAGTTGTTTCTGAATCCGGACTGCGCCCGGTGAAGTAGCCTCTGACTTCCAATAGCGATACCTTCACACTGACGGTTATCCCTGGTCAGGCCGAGGACCGCCACTGTTTGCTGCTTTTTGCTTTTTGTTTGATCCTTTCTCAAACACGAAAAAGTACGGCAACTTTCATCACGGAACTTTGTCACAGAGAGCTGTAACGTAAGCGCCTCAGCATAACGCCGAAGTAAAAGCGTCAATCTTTCGCGCCATCAGCTGGCCCTTGTTCGCGGAGGTGTGCGGCCCCGGTCTCCGCGGCGTTTTAAGACTGGGTGGGAGAAGGGGAGGGGTACGCAGGTCGGCCGCAGGACGGAGCACGCTGTTCTTTGAGCAACTGTGTCGGAGGTTGGTGAGGTAGGGCAGGTGAACCTGTGCGTGCTTTATGAAACTGCGAGCACCCACCGGTGCGGACCCATTTCAGGGAGGTATTTTGAAGTGAATGTCGATGGTTTATATGTACAGGTAGGGTGTGTCATCAGTGACAAAACCAGGTGAGACAAGGAAATTATTTGGAGCAGGAGTCGAAAAGTACACGGCATAGCAAAAGTTCTTCCCCAAAACTTATATTCGTGAGGCGCGAGTCCATCGAAACATCTCCGTAAACCGACGCCCGGCGTTGCAGTCGCCCCATGCTGGGTAGAGTCCGCCAGTGCAGTTAACACCAAGCCGTGGGCGGCAAACGACCCAAAATACCTTTGCGTATAGAAACAATGCTACCGAATGCTCCTTAAGCCGCCATACGAGCATGTCCCGGTCTAAGGTCTGATATGCGGATCAGACTGCCAGATTGATTGCCATTTGGCGGGAACTTGATGTTCTGTTGAGTATGCACTCGTTGTACGAGTATGCTGGTTAGTATTGCTTTAGACTTTCAGCTCCCTAAGACAGCTCACGTGATGCAAACAAAACTATGTAAGGCATACGACTCAGAATATATTGTCTGGTATACAACTTATACATACAGCAAGTTCTGCAGCCTGTACCACGGACGTAGAGAGGGAGGGGGAGGGGCAGTACCGTAACCCCATCTTGTTCCTTGTCGAGCCTGTGTATTCGGTGCACCGGCCCAAACAGCAATTGCTCGTAAACTGGAGACCCAAAACAAGTGTTGGCAGAGATCGCACGGTAGAAGAAATACCTTCGCAGCTGGGCTCCACATTATGCCGAAGCTCCAACTCCAGCCGCAGGCGTCCTCGGCAGTGCGGCGCTGCGTCGCACTCATAGTGTGAACCAGATAGGGCAAGATGGCCAGAGGTGCCTGCACTTTGTTCCGCAGCCCGCAGACGCTGAGGTCTCGCAGTGGAGTCTGTGCGACTGGTCGGTGCCAGGGAATCAGTTCGGTGCACCTCACGGCCTCGAAGTTCACCGCTGAGATGGCGAAGACCCTGGGCTGAAGAAGACCCTCGGTTTGCTGCTCACGAGCGGCGCAACGATTGGAACCACCTGTCCACGGACCACGCGGTTCTCATCCCACACCATGTCCAGCAGCAACTGTTCCGGACGGACCCAGCACCCGTTACGCTGGAGGACTGGCTGCACCGTGGCCTACGTGTGCTGCGGCAGGTCGCGGAGCAGCGCGATGCTCCGAAATAAGTTGGGCAAGCCAAAGTCGCAGCCGCTGTTTGCCGTACGGCGGACCATACCGACACATCATGGCCGACCACGCACTGGACGAGGTCCTGAGAGCGCTGCTGGAGGTCTCGGTAGAGACGTGAATAAGGAGCAGACGAGCAGCCAGTGCCAACCATCTGAAAACAAAAGCGAATATGCTAGGACAATTCGCTGGGAACTGAGTATCAGATCATACAAAAAATATTGCGCCTCTTTAGTGTATGCAATCATGCCGATATCCAAAGTCCTTAAATGGACGGAATACATATGAACAAATATGCTAGTAAGTATGAACAAACCAGCAAATGATGCGACATACATTCTACGGCACAAGGTATGATAATAAGCAATTGCTCAGCAGTGAACACATGAAATATCCATTGATACTTGATGAACTTTAAACACCCATTGCTATAAGTTCGAAGATAATGCGTGTTCATATTTACCTGACATGGATCGATGGTCCGATTCGCCGCTGGGCTGCCACGTTTCGGACAGAGCCGTTTTGAACGCCGGAGGCCAGAAGGTACAGCAGCTGATGGTTGGTGCTCAGCTGCTGAATCAGGTCGACCGGCAGGGTTTGGCACGTGCCCCGACCTAGGCTTGAATGTCACAACGTCCCTCTCCCAGACCTCTCCGGCACAGGTCTTGCCGCTGGGTTCAGGAAAATTTCGATTCCGTGGTCGTGCCGTCCAAGCTCAGCAGCAGATGGAGGAGGTTCATCTCGTTGCCGGGCAGCTGGCAGATGAACCAGCGTATGGGTGACTCGGTGGCCAGCTCAAGCAGCCGGAACACGTCGCCTATCGTTTCGGTATTGACAGCCGTGCCATTGCAGCCGAGCACATCGATGTGACCGTCGCACTACGGGCTCACAGATTGTAGCTTGTTGAACAAGTGCAGGGCGCGGCCGAACTCGGACGTAAAATGAGTCACGTAGCGGGTGCCTGGCTCAGCGATGACAACCACGTGATTTTCGACGGCATTCGTCTGGCTCCGTGTGGCTCATGTAGCTCGTGCCCTCGCGGCCGTCGGAGTAGAGTATGGTCAAACCTGACTCGTGGATTGCTTTAAAATTTTAACGAGCCGTCCCCTATCTCTCTCTTTATCTCTCTCTCTCTCTCTCTCTCTCTCTCTCTCTCTCTCTCTCTCTCTCTCTCTCTCTCTCTCTCTCTCTCTCTCTCTCTCTCTCTCTCTCTCTCTCTCTCTCTCTCTCTCTCTCTCTCTCTCTCTCTCTCTCTCTCTCTCTCTCTGTCTCTCTGTCTCTGTCTCTGTCTCTGTCTCTCTCTGTCTCTTGCGCAGCAAATGTTAGGATCTACGATATTTTATTTCAAGTAGCCAGTCCGCCTCTGCTGTCTTGTTGAAATGCGTTGATGATAGCAGCAGCGGCCCGGTTCGAGCTGCCGTAGCTGTCAACCGCCAGAGCGGTGTTAGTCAGATCATTGACGTTATAATCCACAGTGACGGTGGTCTCAACCGGAACGAACAATCGCCGCCGTCGCCACCTACCATGTACGGAACCGTGAAGGAATCCGTGCTCTCGACTGACTCGCCAGCGCTGGAGGCTCGGGGTCAGCACCATCAGCCAGCGCTGGCTCAGCAGGCGGCGCGGGCTCAGCAGTCGGCGGGAAAGGCGACTCAGGTTCAGCAGCAGACACCGCCTCACTGGCAACCGAGCCACGACGTCCCTGGAGTTGTCTGGCCATCCCGCGCACCTCGCGGGCCTCCATAGTCCTCCTCCCTAGTCCTCCTCTCTGGGGGCAAATGACCCTGAGTGGGCTTCCGGTGCCTGCACCGGTCCTTTATGGCAACCTTCTCCTGATACACTATGCAGGCAACTGGGTCATTTGTCTGGACTGAGGCTTGCACTTGCATTTTGCGACATCAAGAAGCTTGAATTTCGCGGTGGTGACGTTACTGCGTCACTCTCTTTCTTTCTTTAATTTTTTGCTGATAACTCTGTTGGGATGATATCGATCCCTCTCAATCAATTTTGTCACGTATGTTAGATTGTGAACAGGGATCACTTCGTTGGCCAACAGTACCCTGATTTCTAACGTCTCGGTCTTGAAGATGGTATTAGTGATATTCCTCTTCGACTGGCTCAGCCACCTGATGTAGCTCAATGCTTTCCCGTAGTCGACAGTTGGTGGTGGGACAGTAGAGCCGGGTGGCCTATCACAAAATGTTTTGTGCGCGACAGTGTAGCCTTCGGCAAGCTTACGCAAGTAATTGTTCGAAAGGAAGGTTCCAGTACCGGCAAAACTAAACTAATAAACCCATATCCCCCATGCAAGAAGCGTATAAATTGCAAATCAACATCACCATGATGCGTTAGCAATAACAAACTTGAACCCAACCCGGTCTGCCGGAGCATTCTCATAACTTCATAGCTTTGGGCCTCACCAAAATTAAAGTTCTTTGCTAAAAAGTTAGCTTAAAAGCTGTTTGGCAATGTTTCGCTGGTGCTCTTCGTGATATCTATTTTATACCTAATCCACCAAGTACCAGTAGTGTGGAAAGTGGCAGCTTTGAGGCTTGTTGGAGGATTGTTGTTGAGAATGTTGGAGGATCCCAGTGCGTAAGATAGGCGGCGCCAGTATCGAATGCGGTTTTCTTGGCCTTATCAAAGAAAAACTGCTCTCGCCCCACGGATATCAACATCGGTGCGGTGCGACAGACCTGAAAGTTTATAATTAATCCGTGTGCTAAGGAAAAATTTGGCTCAGCTGATTCCAGGAGATTCACCCTCTCGATGACACACCCTAATGCACAGTTAATCATGTCCAAAAGTCATGACGTACACAGTCCAGAATGTCCACAGTTTATAGTGTCTACAATTCACGATGTCCACGGGTCATAATTGCCGCGGTTAATAACGTGCGCAGTTCATAATGCCCACAGTCCATCATGTCCACAAACCAGTTCTGTCCGCGTCCGATAGGGTAAGAAACTTTGCCCTTATGTAAGAAGTGTTGTCCTGCCCTGATACGCCATTTCCTCCGATTTGGCATACAGTCCTGCAGCATTGTCGCAAAGTTGGTTTTCCGCGGCCTCCCGAAGCCCGGCTCCGGATAAACCCGACTGGAAAGAGGCCGCCCCTGAAAAAGAGGCCTGAAACAGAACCGACTGAAATGAGGTAAACTCTGCATATAACCGATGAAAACCAGAACTACAAGGACAAGAAAACCATAACTTCAAAAAGAAAACCAGAACTCGACCTTGCATGAAAGGGACAACTGTGTCTGCGACTGCACTGGAACAGCCACACGGCAGGCGTAACAGGGCGGAACTATAGCGCAAAATGGGCGTGGTAGTGTGGAATCAGACCTAACATGCGTCGGCATGTAACCGTTCATTTATCAGGGGAGGTCTGGGTCACGTGATAGCTGCGCCATGTGTACGGTGCGTTTTAGGAAGGCATGGCTATGATAACATGCATACTTAACCTAACTGATGCGGCATGCAAGGTGGAGCAGTATAAAGCCATTAAACATGCGAGAAAATTGCACAAAAGCAATTTCATTGGGAAATGACGTTAGCTGCGATCGCACTAAGCATTCCAGCAACTTCAATGTGACGATGCACCACCGCGATGGTCTGGTAACGGTGGGCTTCCCTGGGTCAGGTTTCTTCAGTATGACAGTCACATATGCATGCTTCCAGCTTGCTGGTAAGAGTCCCGTGATGATGCTGCGGTTCATAATATTTAAAAGAACGTGCGCTGTCTCCAAAAACGAGTGCTGGAGCATGATGACGCTGACACGGTCGTTCCAGGCAAAATTAGATGATAAAATGTCAGACAAATACCAAATAGTGCAGCTGAGGACATAGGCCGCCATTTAAATCAACCGACGGCACGCGCAGTAAAATGACAGGCGTGTCCGTCAACAGCGTGGATACGTCATACCCTGTTCTGGGACTTACATTCGAATATGTTTCGCTCAGCTAATCTGATGCAGTAAGACATAGCATAAGCTGGCCGCTCAGAAAAAACCGGCCGTGCGCAAGACCGGCCACAGTTACGCAGACCGGCTTATTTTATGGGATCGGGCTGCACTGAGTCGCCTGGCCCGATGCACTGAGCTGTCCGGCCCAATGCACTGAGCTGTCTGGCCCCATGCGCTGAGCTGTTAAGCCCGATGCACTGAGCTGTCTGGCCCGATGCACTGAGCTGCCTGGTCCGATGCACTCAGCTGGCTAGCCCGATGCACTGGGATGTCTGGCCCGATGCACTGAGCTGTCTGGCCCGATGCGCGCCGTGGTCTTGCCGCACTGCCGCGCGGCGCTACCGGCTCGCCTGATGCTAACCAGCGTGGCTTCCCTCACGCAACAGCGCCTCCCGTTGTGCAGGCAGTGTTTGCGTTTCGTCAGAGGTCCTCACGCACCCGGCGATGGCAGTTTAGTTTGGTTTTGATCAGTAATGGCCATCTGGTCTGTAGTAATGACGAGCGAGCATATAGGACGAAGCGAAAATGACTAAAGAAAGGTGGGTGGCCATTGAATTTACACCCGTGCGTGCGCAAAAGCGTTGAGGGACGGTGATGTCTCACAAGAAAGCAGGCCATTTTTCAACGGGTGTTTCGGCAACGAAAGCGGTGCTCAAGTCCGAATTCAAAAGAATTGTGTTGAACGTTTCGTAGTCAATGCGGACAGCTATCGTTGATCGCCAAGATAAACATTAACGACAACATCGCCAAGTTAAACATAAAGAACAGTATTACCGGCGGTACGATTTAAGATTTTATTTCCTCTCAATACATCTTTACGCTGCAGAAAGAGAGTCGTTAAGAGCTGAATTATGTGCTCAGAATGGCCATGGTATCGTAGCTTCGGAACTGTGAACTGCGGAAAAAAGCAAATAAAGAAGGTAGTAGAAGTAGAAAAGAAAGAAGTAGGACACAAGTCGAAAACGTAATAGAAATAGGAAACAAATATAGGTAGGATGGCCGTTGCCATGCGGTCTGGGACGGACCAACCCGTGCGCTCACACTTCCATCGCACTCTTACTCTGATCTCAAGTGCTTGAGCTAGTTTGCCACGTGAGAAGTTAAGAACATTGAACACGCCCGTGACGTTCCATCGGGTATCTCAGTTCAAACGTTCCTGATTTATAACCCGCAGCATTCTCCTGTGGCGTTGTGATGAGTGTATTTTTGGCAATACATTCATTTACTGTTGTGAGGGAAGCCAGGTATATGTAACGACACGTATAAAAATTGCAAAAGAATTGAGCAAACTATTTAAAACGCGTTCCCGATTTCGATGCCCTTAGTCGATCAGGTTTTTTTTTGTCGGGCGGGCCACTACCAGTGTTGAAAAGACGGCTCCGTGTCGGTCTAGGTCTCAAGGACCATTTCCCAAGCAATGGTAAGGCAGCGGCCCGAGATTCACGTTGGTCGGGGCCCCGAGTCAGTAAGGGGCCCCTGTGTCGGCCAGGAGCTTACGGTGCCTAACAGGGGGTCCTGTGCTATCAAGGGGGCCCGAAGTCAGCCAGAGGCAGTATACGAGGAGACCTGGAGATGGCCGTGAAGGACCTTGGTGACCGACGATTAAGGGCTCGATGGGAAGGCTGAATGGGTCAAAGGGCCGCAGGTCGGGCCATGACCTCAAGTGTCAGTCAGGGGCCTCGTGTACCGATTGAGAGCTCCCGGAAGATGCGGGCCTCTGTTCCAGTCAAAGACCACCGACATCGCACAGTTGGCTCAGGAAACTTTATTGAGACCGCAGGTTCTTTCACCAAATACCTGTCAGGGCACTGATCTGGCAATCCTCGTGACCACATAGGCAAAATGCGTTCAAATAGGCGCATTTTATTACGTGAACAGCGGCAGCTAGCACACGATAAAATCCACAGTTGCGGGGAGCAGTGAATTCATTGGCTTCGGGTAGCAGGTACTACCATCATTTCAGGGCACTTCCGACCTACTGTTCCAGTCGGCGATCTTTTGGCGGGCTTCAGTAACTGACGCCACAGACATGCCGGCACAGTTCGCTTCCTTTTTTAGTGGCGGTATCCATACCCAGATCCATAAGCGTTGCCATTGCTTCCATAGTTACTTCCCTGGTAGTCTCCATAGTAGTAATTTCTGCGTCCTCCACCGTTGCCTGCATAATAACGGCTACCGTGAGGTCTGCGGTAGCCGTAGTAGTCGTGTCCGCTGCCACCTCCGCCGTACCTCCCGCCGTTTCCGTAGCGGCCTCCGTAATGGCTCCCGCCACGTCTGTGATGGCTCCCGACGCGTCCGTAGTTGCTCCCGTACCTTCCGTAGGGGCCCCCGCCGCCGCTACCGTAGGCGAGGCCCAGCAAAGCCGCCAGCAGCACCACCTGGAGCGGGGATCACATCACTAAGAACCAGCCGGACATGTGTGCACAGGGCGTGCCGTGACGGGCGGGAAGAACGGGCAACGGCTTCATCCCCCTCCCACCCACCCACCCCCCCCCGCCGCGTGTTTTGGAAAGATCAGGCCTACCGACTAGTGAGGCTGTGTAGAGTGAAGCAAGTGATAATAGCTGGTAATGACATACATTTTTAAGCCAAGACGGAACCAAAAACTTGATTGTGGAAGCCAAATGCCGGTGGAAACCCATGCAAATGGGTTTGGATAGTGCGTTGGAAAGTGCGTTCATGTAGCAAGGAATGTTGCTTGATGTGGCGTTACCGCGCTTATTTCATGTCACATGGCTTCAAATTTGTTAGCTATGGGTCTGATGAGGCGTGTTAAGGTCATCAGGCGAGAACATGCATATGTGGTGGCCTTTCGGACAATGTGAGGAAACCTTCAAAAACCTGTGAATTTTAGTTGGATATTGGTAAAAGTGCGTTGGCATTGTCTGGCCGTATGCCGTTTGTGTCAAAAGGCTCCCGGCTTAGGCGGCAGCGTGTTACATTTCAACACGTTTTTGGAAAACACGGCATTAGTAGCAGGCATAACGACAGCTTCTAAGCACTTATCCAAGTTGCCATTTTAGGCTGGATCGCTTCTTTAGGCCACCAAACTACAGCTGTAAAATGACAGTGAAAATAGCGCGGCATTTATCATGAAGCGTGCACGTAATGTTTACGCTAATAACAAAATGATTGATGTTAAACCATGTACACCAAATAACGATGTGATGCTGATTTTCGTTATGAAACGCGGACATAACGCGCCTGGTTGATGATTTAATAATAAGAGCTTTATTTTTGGTTTGCTTGCTATTATTTGTTATTTTATTTAAGAGCTTCGTTATCCAACGATTGAAAAAACCAAGCTGAGAGGCTAGAAATAAACAAAAAAATGGATAGCACGCATCGCAGCATTTTACGCGCGTTACTTCTTCAGGGCAGACATGTCTTTGGAAGCATCAAAGAGTACCCTATTTCAGATTGGGTTACCGATAATGTAGTGTTTAAACTACACGTCTGAGAAACCAGAGGTACGAGGTTCGATTCCCCGCAGTGCTCGCCCTTCCTACCAGGTGAGAGGCAAAAGACGCCAGGGCCCCAGCAGCTGAGTGCGTTATAAAAACCTTATGATACCAATACATTCTGTTTCAGATGTGATCTTAATGCAAGTACAGCAAAACGCCGACACTTATGCCTCTCCAAACGCGCGGCAATGCTGTGTGACTTTGAAGCATTTCGTACGCAGAGACCCGCCCGCGCCAACTCACCACCAACTGGAGGTTCATCCTTGCAGTCTTCTCAGGATCTTGCACGAGCAGCCGGCCCCAGTGCACGCACCTCACCCTCCACCGTCTTTTATACCGGAGCCCGGCGGACGTCCCGGTCACGCGCAGACGATTCTCTGATTGGCCAGGCTTATCAGAGATGACAAAACCCCCCTCTTGCATTGGAGAGCTCAAGGCCGTGGTCTGAGCAGCGCATGGCCGCCTTTCTTATTTCAGTTTTTTTTAATCCTCACGTTAGGAATCTGGTGTTGGGTACATTGAATGACTGATAGGCCCACCAGCTCATTCTGGAACCGTAGACTTCGCTGGAAAGTTGCGTCCGTGAAATCTGAAACGAAAATATGTCATACGGTTCGTGAAGAAAAAAATGTTGCGTTTAATCCTAAACAATTTATGCTGTTTGTACTTTTCTTCACTCAGGCCTAGAACACTTACACCAGCTTTATGGCTCCAACCAAAACGTTTTGAAACTCTGTGCGCTTCTGAACTGTCTGTATTTATACTGTTTGTACTTTTCTTCATTCAGGCCTAGAACACTAACACTAGCTTTATGGCTCCAACCAAAAGGTTTTGAAACTCTGTGCGCTTCTGAACTGTCTGTATTCTCTTTACTCCAACACCGTCTTTGATGGTGAACTAAGTAAGTTAAATGATCTCACTCATTTGTGGTATGAGTTTATTTCAATACTTTACTGTGCGTATTTATAGCGGTGGTAAAATTATTTCACCACCATCTCGGCTCACATTCTTTGTTAGCTCATCAACCATGATCCCTGCCATTCTCGCATCTTCCCCAAATGGATACAGAGCAGCCCACCCGAATTCATCTCACTTGGACTGCCAGCCGGCTGTGTGCCGCCTTCTGAAGCGGCAGCTCGTGCGGGTCGTGACACTCTTATCTGGCTTGCCTCGCCGCAGCTGGAGCTGTGCGCATGCAGTGACGTCACCGGAGCGGCGCCGACCGAGCGGTGCCGCAGTTCGCACCGGGTGCTGCCTGCGCCGATGACGTGTTGCCCAACTGGATGGAGTGGGCGCACGGCATGACGGCAGGGACCGGAACACGTCATCACCACGGCAGGATCAAATGGCGCACTGTGTTTCAGGAGCACCGGCTGATGCGGTCATCGGACTAGCGCCGTTTCTGCGGTGCTCGGCCCGGATGGGTGACATCACTGGAGCCGGAGTCATCGGGTGACACAATTTCCCTGACATTCGGTGCCCTTGGTTGCCAGATGGGCTTTGCCTCCTCCCCCTCCCCCCCCCTTCCCCAAAATACTACTGCCCACGCGCAACGGTGCGCAAAGCGGCGCGAACGCCGTGAACCCGACCGCGAGGTAAAGTATCCATACGCTAAACATTTGCAGAAAAATACTTACTTCAAAGTCCGAATGCGTGAAATGTCGACACGAAGAATATCGACTCCGTAAAATTTCCATGATGCATTATCTACATGCAAAACATTGCTGCGCTAAATACAAGAGGTAAAATGCTGATGCTGGAATTAATTAGTTTCAGCTGTTCAGAAAAAGTGTGTAGATTCGTCTGAACAAAGATGTAACATATATCGTGATTTTATAGTCTAGTAACATATGATTGGTGCATACCGCATTCGGAGTTGGACGCATTTATTTTTGGAAATAGTTGGACGCATTTAATTCAATACACTGAGCGGAAAAGGGTCCTGCATTGCGCCGGATTTCTGGACGTTGGGGATTTGTTAGCAAAACTAAATAGGTAAAACAGTGCAATGCGTGATTGTTTTATCAAAGTTGTCTCATTATACGTCCGTAGTTCTGGCAAAAGTAAACCAAGCGAACCCGACACCATCTCACATTACAGAAAGGCCGCACGCACATAGCAGCAGTGATTCCTCCTTTCCCTCCTCCTTCCCAAACCTGTGGTATGTAGTAAGATGCACGTAGCTTATCTTTTTTAGTTAAGATATTTCGTTCCTTTCCCCCACAACCCATTTTGAAAAGCTGCATACGCCTCCGCATCTTAGCAATAGAGTTTAAAAAGGCCGCAACTGCTTCTGCTTGCAGCATCTGGGACAAGGCAACACCGCCAACATGCGCTTCAATGGACGGCAACTGCCTACGATCCGTCCCAACCGAGTTCTGAACAGAATATCACGCCTTCATGAGCGTCATTCCAGGCCTCTGTGAGTGTCATTCTAAGTCTCCGAGGGCACCATTCCAGGCCTCCGAGGGCACCATTCCACATCTCTGAGGGCGGCATACCACTCATCAATGCAAAGCATATCAGATCTCTATGGGCTGTATACTACGTTGTCATGTTAACGTTCGTCAGGTAACCGATAATGGTACAGGTGGCGACACAGACCCACAAAAATTTACCACGTTCTGAGCCGTATAGCCTCCTCAATAAAGGCGAGTCACCGTATCCTCATGTGCGCACTTGCACACGTAAATGTTTTGGAAGGCAGGACGATTATAAGGCAAAGAACAACCAAAAGGCGCGGTGCAATGGCCAGGTGGGTAACACCGGCTCCCACGTAGGGCTCTTCGAATCCCGACATAGTCCCTGAGCACTGATACGGTCTCTGCAGTCGCTGGCGTTCCATTAAAGGCTGGGCGACGACGTGTGTCGTGTTTCTAAAACAAGTTTTGTCACGATTCAGCCGTCGGTGTTCTAACTATGGCACATCTGGACACCTTTTTTAGTACCCATAGGGCTCAAACTAGCCTACCCGTCAGGAACCGGATGTTACCAGATTTTTGTAAGACTTTTAATAGCTTTCGACTCGCGACTTGCAAGAGATTCGACGCTTGCACGTCCTGCACTGTGGCTCTTGCAAAACCTGAAAGCGAGCCAGTTCAAGAAACGCCAGCTGAAATCTGGCTTGAACCAAGAACATCTCACCAAGGGAATGAAGAGTGTCAGCTGATGTGCGCTGCCGTCAAAGGCTGCCACGCAGATAGGCCCTCCACGCGTATTGAGATAGATTAACAGATGAATTGTGTTTAGGATCCTCTATAATATTCCTTTTCTGGCATCCACGTCACATAAATTGGACACGAAACTCAGAACACACAGGCATCACGCATGGTAACAAAAACGGCGCAACAAATTCATCTGGACACCAGGTCCACGTTCTCCATTACCAACAGCTGTCCACAAGTGGCAACCTATGACGTCAGAGGTAAGTGCGTCACAACAGCGCCTGCGGCTTGGAGGCTAGTCGCTTATGTATGACGTACGTATTTGCAACGTCATAGGTAGCAGCTCAGGTAGGTACTTTGCCAATAAAGAACGCCGCCCAGGTAAGCGACGAGGCTGTTCTTAAATGCCGCGACGCTGACAGTGGACGACAGGTGAGTCTCTGATGGCGGCGAATTCCGCGTGCGAGTGGCCCGGGGGCACAAGTGATCGGCACGCGCACTCCGAGCGCACTCGCGGGAGCTGCGGACACACTGCGGCCCGAGCGGCACGCGAGGACACCGAGGCACGACAGATCCCCGTTTGCGCAACGCCTTCGGTGCACGGGTGTCCGACAGAAAGTCTCGTACCGTCATGATATTCCGTTCGTCATCCGTATTCCTGATATGATGATATGACATGATATGATATTCCCTGATATGATGTGATCATATCAGGGATTCCAAGGACAACCGGAACTCGAGCAGCGCGGCCGACACATGATCAGGGTTCTCCAGGTTGAGAACGACGCGGGCGCCGAAGTTCAGTGCACTTTAAACCCTCTATTTCTGAGCAGCTGAACAGAGAGTAAAGCAGTATCGAGGGCGGGGAGACATCAGCGCCTCTGTCATCATCATCCGCGGTGTCTCATCCGAGCGAGTGTAATCAGAATGCCGTAGCAGCGACGCATGAAAATGGAGATGTGATTTCCCCAGCTGACGGTGGAGTCCATTGCGACAACCAGGATCTTGACGTCATCATGCCATCGACGCATCGCTAAGCTTTGATTTCGCCGTGGCCAAATTTTACCGTTAGTTTCGGGGCCGGCGTCAAGCTGGCCAGACCTGATCAGAATCATTCCTGTTCTGGAAGGATTATTTTTAGACTGTTCTGACAGAACCACTCCAGTGTCACTGCCACAGTCTTGGAGATTGACGGTGACCCAGGGTATGGTAAGGGATAGCTTGAAGGGGATTGAGGTTGATGAGGCGGCCAGACCGGACCAGATGTATGGTAGAGTGCTGGATCACTGCGCTAGCATTTTATCTTATCCTTTTTTGCTAATACTTAATAGGTCACTGAGTTTCTCAAAAGTGCCCGAGGAGTGGACCGAAAACCGAGGACCAAATTCAGCTTGACTTAGATAAATTTGTGGATTGGGCTTCGCTGTGGCAGGTGTTACTTAATTGTAAGTGTAGGTGATGCATTTGAGTAGTTTTGACACCCGGGGCGTTAGCTATAACATGGGAGGCGGGGAGTTAGACCAGATCGAGGAAGAAAGGGACTAAGGGGCTATCATTTCTAGGGATTTAAGTGCAGAAAAGCAATGTGGGGCAGAAGGAGGAACGCACTTCAGGCGATAACATTAGTTTCGAGGATGTGCGCGGAATCTGAGCAAGACCGACCTCGATAGGCCCCTGTGGCCCTTTGTCGGTCAGATGTTTTTGTGCCTTAGCTACTGCAATGCACTGCCTGCCAAGTTTTTCTCAACACGGGTTTTGAAATTCCGGAATGGAATGAATGAATGAATGAATGAATGTAGATCGGTGTCAAGGACCTTTCATGCATAAGTTGTCATGAGCTAGTACTGAGCATTCATCTCGACTGGGCTTCAACAGCTGTGCTCAAGATTTCAAACAGCGTAGAGGAAGGTCCATGCCATCAGATGGGAACTACAGCCAGGTGCTAATTATCATTTTAAGGACTATAATCAGGCCTGCTACTGAAGTCAAATAGACGCTATACCAACACGGGACGAACGACGTATTGAAAGCATCGTAGCAACCGAAGTGCCTAGCACGAGAATAAAAAAACACTGGCAGGCTTGGAACTAAACAGGAAGTGTTCGTGCAGAATGCAGCAATGCATGTTTCATAGAGCTGCCTGCGCATAATGCCGCGCTACAGCCCAGCCAGACAAAAGCGACGCACTCCGGTGGATTTCACCGAAGCCCTGGTAGCATAGAGATCGCCAACGAGCTGAGGGTGGCCTCAGCCAGGGGCCAGCCATAAAATGAGGACAGCCGCCGCCAGCGCACGGAGGCGAGCCCATCTTACCGGCCGTTGACACACAGCGGCCAAGTCCCAGGTTTTTCCACCGTCACATTCTAAGACCTTGATGTTTTAAAAAGCACGCTGGATGTCGTAAGCCGCCTCTCCATGGCCGCCGTATCTAACAGGTTTCATCGTGCCGCCTGATGTCGTTTCGGGCCTGATTGCAACCCTCCTCAACAAAGACGCCTGTCGATGACACGTGACATGTGCCGCATATGTAACAGAGCGACACTCAGGCCCTCGTTGCGTCTCCATGAGCACCTGCCGCCCACGCTGGTGCTTTGCCACATCTCGCCCGCATGAAGAGTGAACAGGTCTGCGCAGAGATGGAACGTGCAGGGTTTTAACAAGACAGGGCATATTTCCCAGCCATTCGTAACACATTGGTACCATTGCACAGCACAATCGTTTCGGTATTAGTGTACGCGCTACAGCATGACAGCTTAGCTGCCTGGCACGCTTCGAGAATTTATGAACAATTAAGATTAATAATTTAATCCTATTTACGGTTGCGTATGCTGGATCCCTCTCGGACCACCCCTGTCAAGTGAGTCCACCCTGAGCCAATGACCGTCCGGGGCGTTTGCAAGCATTGCGAAGGGCTAGCACAGCACAGTGCTCTAGCGAGCCTCTCTCACTCTAGCACTATAGCAAGCCTCTCCTACACTAACACAGTACTATAGCGAGCCTCCCCCATGCTAGCATAGCACTTTGGTTGGCCTCTCCCACGCTGACATAATACTATAGCGAGCCTCTCCCACACCAGCATAGCCTCTCTCACGCTAGCATAGTACTATGCGAGCCCCCCGCCCACCTACACAGTACTATAGCGAGCCTCTCCCACGCCAGCATAGCCTCTCCCACGCCAGCATAGCCTCTCTCACGCTAGCATAGTACTGTAGCGAGCCTCTCCCACACTAACACAGTACTATAGCGAGCCTCTCCCACGCCAGCATAGCCTCTCTCACGCTAGCATAGTACTATAGCGAGCCTCTCCCACACTAACACAGTACTATAGCGAGCCTCTCCCACGCCAGCATAGCCTCTCTCACGCTAGCATAGTACTGTAGCGAGCCTCTCCCACGCCAGCATAGCCTCTCTCACGCTAGCATAGTACTGTAGCGAGCCTCCCCACGCTAACACAGTACTATAGCGAGCTCTCCCACGCCAGCATAGCCTCTCCCACGCCAGCATAGCCTCTCTCACGCTAGCATAGTACTGTAGCGAGCTCCCACGCTAGCACAGTACTATAGCGAGCCTCTCCCACGCTAGCATAGTACTATAGCGCGCTCCCCACGCTAAACACAGTACTATAGCGAGCCTCTCCCACGCCAGCATAGCCTCTCTCACGCTAGCATAGTACTGTAGCGAGCCTCTCCCACACTAACACAGTACTATAGCGAGCCTCTCCCACGCCAGCATAGCCTCTCTCACGCTAGCATAGTACTGTAGCGAGCCTCTCCCACACTAACACAGTACTATAGCGAGCCTCTCCCACACTAACACAGTACTATAGCGAGCCTCTCCACGCCAGCATAGCCTACTCACGCTAGATAGTACTGTAGCGAGCCTCTCCCACACTAACACAGTACTATAGCGAGCCTCTCCCACGCCAGCATAGCCTCTCTCACGCTAGCATAGTACTGTAGCGAGCCTCCCCCACGCTAGCAAAGTACTCCTGCGAGCCTCTCTCCCGCGAGCATAGTACTATAGCAAGCCCCTCTTACACTAGCGTAGTAATCTAACGAGCATCGCTCACGCTAGCATAGTGTTCTAGTGAGCTTCTCCCATGCTAACATAGTACTCTAGCGAGGCTCTCCCACCCAAGCATAGTACTCTAGCGAGCCTCTCTCACCCTAGCATAGTGCTCTAGCGAGCCTTTCTCACCAAAGCATAGTACTCTAGCGAGCCTTTCCCACCGAAGTATAGTACTCTAGCGAGCGTCTCCCACCCTAGCACAGTATTTTAGCGAGCCTCTCCCACGCTAGCATTGTACCCTAGCGAGCCTCCCACGATGGCATAGTACTATATGGAGCCTCTCCCACGCATCAGATGGCGTCATCACCACGCCTGTCACTCCCTCGCCCGCCACCTCACACCAGATGGCATCATCACCACTCCTGTCACTCCCCCGCCCGCCAGTTCACGCCAGATGGCATCATCACTACGCTGGTCGCGGCTTCCGTTCTCTCGCACGTCAGATACTGCGTCTCAGTTTATGGTAACGGCTTTACAAAGGGTAAGAACACAATTCAAAAAGTCTCGAAGTTTGGCATTCGTGCTATCTTTGGGCGTCGTAAGTTTACCATGTGTCTGACCTGCGAGGGAGGCTGGGCTTGATTGCGCGAAAACTAGCGGACTCCTAGAGTCTGAGCCGCCCGCACCATTTTGTGGTACGCCGTGAGCCAGACTCGCTCGTACCCATGCATTGCAGCCTAGCGTACGCTGTAATGTTACAGTCTAGCGTTGCTATGTCGTGGATTATCATTATTACCATCATAGCCTGCACCACTGTATTCATCTGCTCTGTTCGAGCGCGAAGCACACGGCAGGACCACCCGCTGAACGTGCTCCGCTCGAGGACAAAGGCTGGGAAGCGGCACTCCTCCGTCGGAGCGCCGAATTTAAATAACGCGCGCCCTCCCGGACCCGCCGGGCTGGCAGCGTGCGCACCCGCGAGCGAGCGCCGCATGCTTGGCCGGCCGCCAGAACAGGTCGCTGTTGGGAATGTGTGACAAGTCTTCTCACCGTATGCGCATGATAGCTTCGTGAACGCGTCTGGATAAATAAGCGCGTGCGTGAATTGTGTCATGACAGCATGTTCCCTTCCCTCCTGTGTGACTCGGGGAGCAATAGTCACTGCAGTATTGGATTACCACGCGACGACAATACACACATACGTGCTGGGCACGTTGAACATGATCGGCTATCCGATAAGCCCAGAGGCGCGCGTTTATTTCGGTCGCTTGCTTCAGTCGCGAAGGCACAAGGGCTGCCTGAAGCCGTTGATGGATTGCTGAGTAGAGATGCGCGCAGGCGGGCCCGCAAACGGACTGCGGTCACGTGTGCGGTCACGTGGGTCACGTGCGCAGCGAGAGCCGGAGTCAGCAGTGGAGCTGTTGCGTGGACGGATGGCTTGACGCAGTGGGCGAATGAGACTTGGTTGGTCTTTGGTTGGTTTTTGGATTAGAGCCCTTTCGACCAGACATGATCATTTCAGGGCTATGGGACGAAGGAAAATGGTAAACGGCGGGACAGACGTGCATGCGCCTGGGGGGCCAACCGCCGAGCCTTAACCCGCGCATGCGCGGGTACCCGGCCGGGGTCCCCCTTCCCACGGGGCTCTCGGCCCACTCGTGGCTGACGCATGCGGCCTGCCCCGGACAAGCGGGGTGGCGTGAGGATGTAGGATGAAGCAAGATAGAGGATAAGAGGGACGGAAGGCGAATGAGACTTAAATATGACGGTGTTTTCGATTCTGGACCCCGACAGCTCTTGCAGAGTATCATGCAGATGGTGTCTTGGTTTGGATGGGCTGTTATAATCCAAAAATTATATTTTTACACTTAATCTAATTGTCAACATTGCAGTGATGTTAGAGCAGATGGTCGCATCACATTTCCTAGATCATATATATATATATATATATATATATATATATATATATATATATATATACACATAGCGTTGCAATTCGGGTCAGGTATGGCTGACCTTGACAGGTATGGCCTGCGGCCAGTGACAACGGCCGCGCTTAAGGTCAGGTGACGTCAGAGGGCAGGACGGACCGCACCAAACATTGCCGCGCGTCAAGCTCTCACCACCAAAAGCTGCCGCTACCTCGGATTTGCGTGATCAAATGGTTGAGGTCAGGGCTCACACAGCGAGCGCTGCTTAGCGTGAGCTCTGGTCCCAAAAATCCGTCCATTCAAAAGGTTCGGATTTTGTCTTCCATAACGATAACAATATATGTGTCCGTGTCTAGCCAGAAACAAAGCACTCTGAAATAGGATTAACCTATATATCTCGGAATGCAGCTGCTCACGAAGTCGTAACTCAATTTAATGCACAAACCAGGAGATTAACCTACCTGGCTTTAAGTCACGTGTTCGTAGTGCGCCGAAATACGTGCCCAATCTGACAAAAGTAACCTAGTGTCTGCCGTTGGAGATATTCTCGGTAGCGTATGCAGACCCCAGTTGTTAGCAATCTTCAGATGTGTTTATGTTGTTTTAGAGTCGGACATCGCCCAAACAACATCCAATATTGAACGTTGTTAAAAAATGTATGTGAGGGATGGACCAAACGTGAGCAGATGTTGATCTATGGTCGTGCAAGGTCCATAGATCATTTCATTTTTAGATCATTTATAGATCATTTATATGGTCATGACCTAATAAAAAATGGATGACACCTACAGCTCCAACGCCTGGACTCATTAACAACGGCCTTATGTCTTGGATGAGATCAACGGGAACTCATGTAACGGTGCCGGTGACTTACTTTGGACACTGACATTCAGAAAATTTGTGAGCGGCGCTATCCGCGTCACAGCAACGCTCAAATACCCTCTTCAGCCACTGCACATCCCTGGATGCACCTATATTTATCTTGACGCAGATACGGAGGGTCCCGTCAAAAATGTAATGCAAATTCACCAGACAAGCGAAGTTTTTGGGGTAAATTCCCAGGTAGTTACTGCTGTAAATTCCGAATCGTCACACATAATGAAGGCACATGATTAACAAGGCAGTGGTACGCGTGATAGACGTGAGTTCTGTAGACATATATGTAGGGGGCTGCACAGCTGCCTGCGTGCAGCTGTTTGTATTGGCGGTGCGCTCCCTCGTTGGGTGCTGGGCCGGCGGCCTGGCCGGTTCGGTTCGGTTCGGGCCGGGCCGGTCCGTGCCGCCGGCTCGGGTCACCTCGCCCGGGGCGTTGCGCCGGGGCGCAGCCCTGCGTGGCGTGCGGCGATTGGTACGTGACCACTTGACCCGCGTCGGAGCCGAGTCGCCGGGCCGCGGGGAGCGGGACGGCTGGAGCGGAGCCGGCCGAATGCGGGCGTTACCGAGATATCGGCGTTCAGTGGAGCGGAGGCTTCGAGTTGAATGCATCGCGAGCCATGCCTTCAGTCAATCTGGCCCGACTTACGAGTAAGTGGGACGGAACAGTTTTTGAACGAGTCAGGGTGCCGTACAACAAACAACGTTACTTAATTTGAAAAAAAAAAATCATGATAGGGACTACGTACCTTGGAAGAAGTTTTGCATATTTCGACATGGGTGTAACCACGCCTATCAAATTTGGGAAACAAATCGGAATTGAAATGATGAAATTGGAATCTAGGTGACAGCCTGACCTGAAAATGGCATTTCATACGAAAAATGTGAAAACAAGCATTTTACAGGCAAAATTGGAGGGGAAAAAATGAATTAGGAAAAATTGGAGCGGACGGATTCCCATTTGAGAACAGTTGGAGGGAACAAAATCTCATTTTGGAAAAATTGGAGGGATTAGGTGTCCGGAGTGGTTAAAGCCATGTTCCTTGCTATGCAATGAGCAGGCGACTGTCCCTTAGGCATTGCGTAGCCCAAAATTTCGTCCACGATGAGGTTAAATGGCAGCGTAGGGGGCTCCTTCAGCTATGAGAGTCTGTCCTTTGTTGCGATAACAGAACCGTTTGGATTCCGGGAACCTTAAGAGTCTTAAGTCTCAAGTCTTAAGAGATCTTAAGTCTTAAGATCTCATTTTGATGCCCGTTTTTATGCGAGGGTCCGTTTTGGAGTTTGGAGCTTGGACCGCGAGTGAGGTTTCAGCTTGGGCCGCGAGTGAGGCTTCAGCTTGAGCCGTCAGAGAGGCCCCAGCTTGGACCGCCAGTGAGGCTTCAGCTTGGACCGCCAGTGGGGCTCCAGCTTGGACCGCCAGTGAGGCTCCAGCTTGGACCGCCAGTGAGGCCCCAGCTTGGACCGCCAGAGAGGCCTCAGCTTGGACCGCCAGTGAGGCTCCAGCTTGGACCGCCAGTGAGGCCTCAGCTTGGACCGCCAGTGAGGCTCCAGCTTGGACCGTCAGAGAGGCCCCAGCTTCGACCGCGAGTGAGGCTCCAGCGCCGGCGGGGATACAGCGCGGGGTACCAAAGAAGCTCCGCCATGTTCACACTGCGAACCTGCAGCATGCTCTGCTTCTCTATGTTCTCCGACATCTCCAGCCGTTCCCACAGGGCGAATGGTTGTCTAGTCTTGGTCACCAAAAATGTGTCACCCTGGTGGCAATTACTGGGGTGTTAGTATCACGGCATGATTAATGAAATCTATAACACAATTGCACACTGCTCGTGCGAAAGAGTTCGTTAGTATTCAGGAGGACCAGAATGTTCGTGCGAAAGAGTTCGTTAGCTTTCCGGAGGACCATCGACTTGAGACGTTGAAAGGAAAGAGTCTCTATTAGCCAAAGAGTTGCAAGGCAAAGGTGAGAGAGGGGTTGGAAGGGCGGCGTCGCACACTCCGAAGTCGTCGTCGTCGTCGCTGTAAACGCTGTCGCGGCTCGCGTCGATCCGCGCCGTCGGAGCCTGAACGTGGACTGCTCGGCAGGGACCGTGCGTCCCCGCCCGCGTGGGTTTATGGGCTCCAGATGGTGGGAACCAATCGGCAGAGGGGCCGCTCACACCCTCGCGGAGCCGCCGCCGCCGCGCAGACAGCGACGGCCCGTTTGCTCGCTAACACACACCAACAGTGGAGATTTGATCTTCAAAAGACAAACAAAAACGGCGTCGGCGCGACGAAGGCAGCTTTTATAAGGTTCAAGCTTGGGTTATTCTGGTTCCACTTCCTTTTACATTTAATTTCATATTTCATGTGCTGTAATTGAATGGTGCAGACAAATGCAAATCTACAGCGTAACATTATGAATCAAGAAATACAAAAAAAAAACATGAGTGGTGCAGGATCGGTTACAAGCAGCAATGCCAGCTTCGCGCTTGGAAGAATTAAAGGTACTTCCAAGACGCCAGTGTGTGAGGAGCTAGACTTCAACCCATTGTGACATGCAGCGCCCGATCAAATCACTGGTGACCTGAATAATCAGAGCGAACTCACGCACTGGCCTTCGGGTTTTAAATATTGATGTCTAAATACAATACAGATGTCTATAACTGGGCAGATCTCTCCCACGCGATTCTGCTTCACACTTCGTGGGAAACTGCGCATCTACGGAGTGTTTAACCGGTTTTTCAGTTAAATTTCCAAGTTATCCCCCCCCCTTTCACATTTCCGTACATGCCCCTGCGAACAAAATTGCGACATGGCTTTTCAAACCTATCCCGTGTGGTACTAATATGACGCTGTGTGTGCTTGCAACTCTGTATGGATGAGTAGTAATAGTAGGCAAAGTTACGTACCTTTTCACACACCCGTGCAGAGGTAGGCACATATGGAGAACACTGATAAAAGATTATGAGCCAGAGCCGACAAACGAAGATGTTCTAATGGCACAACGTTATACTCTGGTCCCTGAAGTAACAAAAGACATGCTAAAACAAATCACAACGGAAAGGGTGTATGGAAGAAAACATATGTGACCTACCATGCACCAGAGTGTGACGACCTTTTTACTCATGACGGCCACCTACGGACCTGAATGGGATATTTTTAAACCCATATATGAAAGTACTTGGAATGAGCACAGACAGATTAAAAAATAATGAGCTAATAACGAGAATGAAATAGTTTTTATGAAATTATCATTTCATAAATGCCACCTAGCCTTCAGCCAATTTGCTCAAACCAACAGTTGCCTGCTCCTGTCACATAAACGCAGCTGTAGATCCAGTTTTTAAGGCATCGCCGGCGTAGGCATGCCACTTGCTTACTCTTAGGAACCCTACACTGCTTACGGAAATCTCTTTGTTAGCCTGCCTGGGCATCCCCGGTCGCTCAGGTGCTGTCCCCATTGGTCTTGTGTTTTTCATCTCATCCGAGGGCCTACGCTGCTGACGGGGACCTATATGCTAATCGGCCGGGGCACTCGTGATCGCCCTGGAGCCCTGCACATTGGTCGTGGCCTCTTCCATTGAAGTCAGAAGGCCAGTGAAATTTTGTTACCTGGGCAGTTGTTTGCACTTAAAGGGAGTGTTCCACATTTGAAGGGGTTAAAGCAAGCATCAAATATGACGAAATAAGCTCACTTATCACTCTTGGTACCCTTCAAGCGCAAAAAACTGTTCTAGACAACACAATTTCTACATTAAGTAATCATGTTCTGCAATACGTCATTGTTTGATTGCGGCATCGTGCCTTGCGGCCGTCGTGTTTACGGTCGTTGTAGTTACGGTCGTCGTGTTTACGGTCGTCGTGTTTACGGTCGTCGTATTTACGGTCGTCGTATTTACGGTCCTCGTATTTACGGTCGTCGTATTTACGGTCGTCGTATTTACGGTCGTCGTATTTACGGTCGTCGTATTTACGGTCGTTGCATTTACAGTCGTCGTATTTATGGTCGTCCTATTTACGGCCGTCATAATTATGGTCGTTGTATTTACGGTCGTCGTATTTACGGTCGTCGTATTTACGGTCGTCGTGTTTACGGTCGCTGTATTTACGGTCCTCGTATTTACGGTCGTCGTGTTTACGGTCGTCGTATTTACGGTCGTCGTATTTACGGTCCTCGTATTTACGGTCGTCGTGTTTACGGTCGTTGTATTTACGGTCGTCGTATTTACGGTCGTCGTATTTATGGTCGTCGTATCTGGAATTTGTGGTTACGAGCGCCAAATATGAACGGCTCGACAATTATGTTTTCTTGGCCTTCATCACCGCATGTCCAAGTAAAATGGAAAGATTTGAATGACGTCATTATGGTGTCATAGATGCCTAGGTGACCTTGAAGGGGTCTGCATGAAATATTATGCATATATTTGCAAGTGTGTAGCTCAGTAACTAGAGGGATTCAGGTCTTAGAAGGGCAGGGCTGTCAGATGCACCGAATAATCTTTAAGATGGCTGTTCCAGTTCAAATCCCATACAAATGTGAATTACTACCTTTAAAGGCGACACAATGTTTACAAGTGACATTTTCCGATGCTGCCTCAATATCTTTAAATGTTGGGCACTCCCTTTATTAAACTGGCTCTGCTTGAGCACAACTGGATTTTCGCCCGTCCATATTGTTCAGTACTTTTGGCATGTTGCGAGGTGCATGTATGTTTGGCATGACGGGTCTGCCAGGACGTTTCGCGGAGATGACGCGGTTTCACCGGCGGTTTTCTAGTTCTTATCTTGATTGGGAGGAGTTTTACATCGCGGGGTGCTTCGCTGTGGCAAACTTGATCAACAGATGCGGAGCCCTGAAACTGGGTAGCCTTGGTGAGTGAAAGGAAGAGTATGCTGGTGAGGCTAGGTTCCTAGCATGCTTCTTTCTCTGCGGTTGTTCTTCGTGCTGCCCAACTACGTAGTCATGGGGTGCACTGCAGTACTGCAACCGCGCGTTTCTCATGCGCGTAATAAGATGACCTTCGGGGCTGCATTTTTTTATCGAGTTGGAGACTCCATCCCCTTACCCCACTTTTGGAAGAAAGTGAACCAAAACCGGGGAAAACCTCTGTTAATGTGTTTTTGGGGTAGATTGCGTCATTTTTCATTGTTTCCCCCCCCCCCCCCCCCACAGCCCCCAACTCATTTTGTGAGAAACTACACCTTTGGTTGTCTTTCTGCTTAGGACTTAGTGTTCTAGAACAAACAGAGCCAGAAGATTTAATTGCGCTATTATCATTACTGATAAATTACGATTATTATTTATGCAGTTCCCCTTGCTGGTCCGCACATTGTCCACTACCAAATTGCTTTTGCTCGCGCATCGCGATCTGAGTTTTGACAGTCGACTTTGTGCACGCTTCGGCGCACTACTTCCACGCAACAGGGGATGTCGTGTTTCGATGATCGCGTGGGGAGTGAGGAGCCCATGAAGCGCCTCTTCCAGCCGAAGGAGAGGAACCAGACAAGACGTCTCACCCGCAAGGATCTCGACGTGACTCGTTGCGCTAATCGCCGACACTCCGGTCTCCGGTGTTGTGTTTGATTTGGGCTAAGAGATATTGAATTGAATTGAATTATGGTATCATTATGAAATGTGATTATGAAATTATGATATTATTATGATATATATATATACATTAATTATGAAAATATTATAAATGAATTGAATCAATATGAACTGGGCTAAGAAAAAAGAAAAAAATAAAAGTTTAATATTTTGCCATTTTTGTCCGAGAACGTCTTTTCCTCCGGGACTGCCGGTCCCATCATCTCCATAGCAGCCATCAGAGAACCCCGGTCGTAGAGGAGCTGCCTCACCTTGCGTCGCAGTCTCGGCAGGAAATGATCGGCTTTGTAACGTTGTCACATGTTGTGCTCGGTTAGCATTAGTCCGTCCGAGTTCCCTTCTCGTAACCGAGATCGTTACGCAGACGTTCTCCTCGGCTCGCTCGCACATAACGGCCCCGCCGGCCGGGTCTGCAGGCCGGCCGCCAGACACCGGAGCTTCTCCCGCGTCGGAGGTGTGAGATTCCAGACGCCGAAGCCCAGCAACTGCTCATGCGCCAATCCAGCATATGGCGGCTGACACGTCATGGACAGATATTGGCAAAATATCGCGCTTCCACAAAAACACGGACGAATGTCCTGTCTTACCATTCATACGTGGGTGAGCCCCAGCGCAGCATCCTAACGTTCCTGCGACAGACGTTATCCATCGCTGCGACGGAGCGACATCGCAGACCGCCACTCGCGCCGCTCGCCGGCGCTGCCGGCAGAGACACACGAACCGGACACTGCTCACCGCAGGCGGCTCGATTTTGTTGTGGTCTCCTCCGAGTAACGGAGAAGTAAACCGGGGGGGGGGGGGGGGAGCGGGCCGGACCGGATCCCGTCGAAGTGAGATAATTCCGGTTTGATTGACGTCGGCGACAGCACCGACAGGGCGGCAGGATGCAGGGAGTAAAAAGGACGGCAGGGACGTTGCGTCGCCCCTCGACCTGCCGTCGAACGTGCCGCACGTGACGCGTGGTTGGCCGCAGCGGATGTCCGAAGACGGCCCAGGCCGGTGACCGTCCATCCGTTCACCCGCGGGCTGTTCAGGGGCGGGCTCCAGAGCGTGGCGTGTAGGGGCGTCGCAGTCGCTGTCGGCGGCGTCCGCAGTCTGGGCGAGCTTAGTGGTCGTTTGGATGACTCAGGGTGGCTAATGACCTGGGAAGGTTTGGTGCAGACCTCTGGTGCAGCGTTCACCACTTACTCGCCAGGACCTGGGATCAGAGGTCTGGTGCAGTGTTCACCACTGACTCGCCAGGACCTGGGATCAGACGTCTGGTGCAGTGTTACCGCTGACTCGTCAGGTCCTGGGACAGCCCGGTGCAGACCTCTGGTGCAGTGTTTACCGCTGACTCGTCAGGTCCTGGGACAGCCCGGTGCAGACCTCTGGTGCAGTGTTCACCACGGACTCGTCAGGTCCTGGGACAGCCCGGTGCAGACCTCTGGCGTAGTGTTCACCACGGACTCGTCAGGTCCTGGGACAGCCCGGTGCAGACCTCTGGTGCAGTGTTTACCACAGACTCGTCAGGTCCTGGGACAGCCCGGTGCAGACCTCTGGTGCAGTGTTCACCACGGACTCGTCAGGTCCTGGGACAGCCCGGTGCAGACCTCTGGTGCAGTGTTCACCACGGACTCGTCAGGTCCTGGGACAGCCCGGTGCAGACCTCTGGTGCAGTGTTCACCACGGACTCGTCAGGTCCTGGGACAGCCCGGTGCAGACCTCTGGTGCAGTGTTCACCACGGACTCGTCAGGTCCTGGGACAGCCCGGTGCAGACCTCTGGTGCAGTGTTCACCACGGACTCGTCAGGTCCTGGGACAGCCCGGTGCAGACCTCTGGTGCAGTGTTCACCACGGACTCGTCAGGTCCTGGGACAGCCCGGTGCAGACCTCTGGTGCAGTGTTCACCACGGACTCGTCAGGTCCTGGGACAGCCCGGTGCAGACCTCTGGTGCAGTGTTTACCGCTGACTCGTCAGGTCCTGGGACAGCCCGGTGCAGACCTCTGGCGTAGTGTTCACCACTGACTCACCAGGCCCTGGGATAGCCTGATCTGGAGCCAGGGGCCCTCAGCTTGAGCCCCTCATTTCCTGGGCATTTTGGCCCCGGGATGGCTCGGCACCTTAATCATAATAAAATTAAAACCAGCCATACGCTATTGAAGTGAAGCTGTCAATGGTTTTAGATTTGCAGCTAATGTAACAAGTGACAAAAATTAGCCAATTCCTACATGGGCATGTGTGGTGTATGGCAGTGGTTTAGGGCGCCTACGCGCCAGACAAGTGGGAGTTGCGCGAGGAAGTTGGCCTTGGGTGGTGGCGCGTGGCGGGGGAGCAACGTGTTCGGACGCCTCGGACGTTATATTATTACTTTTGTTGTTATTACCGAGGTATTGGGCAAATACTCAGGGAAACGCCTGACTCAGTGTTTGGTTGGGCTGTGAGAGTGGACGATATCACAGCATGTCTGAATTAAAACTTCATTTTGCACGTCTGCTACAACATGGAACAGTGCTGGAGGAAAGGCGAATGAGGAAAGCAGGCCTTCAAAAATATTGGCTTTGTTTATGTACAGTTGAAATTGTTATCAGCCATATTGCCGACAACAATGTGCCGATAGTGCTCAAGCCGATATTGTGCTCGGGTCATATTGCTGACAGCAATATGCTGAAAGTGCTCAAGCAGATATTGCACAGTCCTCCATCGTTCTATCAGTATATGGTGTCGACAGGCGTTAAGTAAATGATGACGATGTGACTGATTTTCAAGATATTGCAGGACAGTTTCAAACAAAGCGAACCTATTTTAGCCTTTTGTGAAATGTGGAATGATATATGTATATATATATATATATATATATATATATATATATATATATATATATATATATATGAATATACATGTCATGGAACAAATATATTCCATATATGTACTCGTATATATATATATATGGATATTTTGACATGTATATATACATGTATATATACATGTATACATGTATATATACATATATGAATATATACATGTCATGGAACAAATATATTCCATATATGTACTCGTATATATATATGGATATTTTGACATGTATATATATATATATATATATATATATATATATATATATATATATATATATATATATATATATGAACATATCCTCCAACGGTGGCGGCGATACTTCGCTCCATCGATCTCGCGTTAGTCAGACCAGTTGTGCAGCAGAATGGCTTCTAGGTTCCCATAGAGGCGATGGAAGACCCAGATCGACTACGTGTGTCGCGGCCCGCAAGAGCACCCGACTGTATGGCACCCTTCAGGAGGTGCCATACAGTCGGGTGGCAGTCCAAGTGAGCTGAACTTCGGTGGACTGATCTTAAATTTAGTTAGGGAAGATACGAGAAGTGCGAGCATCACAGGGTGATGGACCAAACAGGAATGTGACCTGAGGGTGAATGAAAACAACGGCAACCAGATTATTGCCTCTGGCTGCGTTACCCAAAGAAAATATTGGCGTGCAGAGTGAGGGTTCTCCTTGGATCACCAAGTGAAGTCGAGAAAGCATTGTATGAATAAGAACAGTGCCATGTTGCCGGCTAAGGTGAGCGGTTTGGGGGTATTAAGCAAGCCTGCTTCGAGTTTTCTAACACCGGAAAGCACCGGAAAGGGTTGATATTCAAGTTACGAACTAGCGTGATTGCACAACTCATCGAACAGCACGATATGCTTTACGTTCAGAATTTACCAAACACTGAGTTCATGCTTGCTGTAACGCCAAATGTAAGCTTCAAAATCTGCTGTTTGGTAGGCACCATATGTCTGTGTCATTGCCCTCATTCCGGGTCTCATGCTTAGGGGGAAATAGCTATTATAACTATAGAAATTGAAATTGATGATAAAAACTTTATCCAACTGTGGGGACGGGCTTTCGCATGAGGTCGGTTTGGCACATGAGGGGTGGGAATGCTTCTGTGGGGATGCTCCATGCCGGTGGGAATGCGGCGGGAATGCCAGTCCATCAGGTCTGGTCAGCCAATCAGGGGCGGCGGAAACGCCAGTCCATCAGGTCTGGTTAGCCAATCAGGGACGGCGGAAATGCCAGCCCATCAGGTCTGGTCGGCCAATCAGGGAAGCTCATGCGTCTTGTCGCTCCTCGCTGTCGGGCTATGGTGTGCAAGACAGTGGAGAAAGGTGGTTTACACATTAGGATACCGCTGTGCATATAGGTGTAAGAGAGTGGCATTAACACCGATATTCAATATTGGTCGCATGCGGCATAATATATGAGATGTGGTTGTTGAAGCGTTGAGAAACATTATTCAGCTCGGACACAATTGATGAGAAAGATGATATGCTAGCCTGCCTAGTAAGTAGCCTTCACAAAATGCTGCCGTTTCAATATTTGTTACGATCAACTATTGCTGTTAGATTTCCAGGTTCCATGTGCAGTATTTTTGTCACCCATGGGAAAATCTCCAGCTTTGCAGTGACAAATCATGTGTCTCACATCACTGTCTTATGATGTTCCCCTGCGTTGTTTTCCTCAGCCATGCACAATTGTTGCGTTCCAGACTCAAGACGTGGCCCTGCCAAAATCGCTCTCGAGTGAAGCATCCAATCTACCATTAAAACAGGCAGAAACGCAAAAGTGTGAGCGAACCTTTGTGGGAGAAATTATGCTCTAATGAGCAACATCCATTTTCACCTTAAGTGTTTTGGTCGAGACATCACGATGTCTAGAAGGTAACACCTGCTGAACCGGTGATCGTAGCATAATGCGGTTGTATCCAACAAGAAGCGCAGTTATTCTGTAGCTATACGATTTAACTCAAATGGAATGTGCCCGTAATATCTTTCATCAGGCTTGTTTCGCTTCCAAGGCTGTTGGACGGACTCATACTGCAGTGACAGGATGCTGTCACATTTTTACAGAGTGATTATGCCATCAGACAAAAGTGCCGGCAGAAGTTGGCCTCGGTGCGTGCGGTTTGGCAGGCACGCTCGAGTGTAGTTCATGGATCTCGTGCTCGGGCATTTTGGAGGATTGAGGTCAAATCTAGGATTGGAGGATTTCGGAGGATTGAGGTCAAATCTAGACAAACAGAACAGCCAAGGCCGGGAAAACAGCTTCACAGCATGGGTGTCGATTTCGCAAAATGGGCAGTTCAGAGTCGTGGGAGTCGCCAAAAGTGGACAAGTACGAAAAGGTTCCCGCATTTAGTCCAGATGTGTTCTCATATTCAGCAAACATACGCATCTCAGATGATGCAGCACAAAACATGAGCATTCCACCAAGCATCATTTAGGGAACTATTCCTCAACCTTCCCCAAATACGCTGAGGCAGCTACCCATTTGAAGAGAAATGCTCTTCCCAGCTCGTTCCAAGGAACATAGATTTGACGATTATTCGTGCAACGTAACAAATTTCAGCAAGAAAAATGGAATTCAGCATCAGCAAATTTAAGCAATATGCAACACAAATATTCCGAGAAGTTCTGGGACGTGGTCAGGAATGGGTCCAAGGAGAACATGGTCTCTGAGTCAGATGGTTTGCTCTAGGTGCGAGGCAATTTCGCTGGAATTTTGCCCAAATTTGACATTTGACCCCTGTGAGAAAGAGTTTGGCTATGTGCCTTAGGAAATGTCACTGGAAATCTCGCGAGAATTGTGTTGTTTCAGTTTCACGGTGCGCTAGCCAAATTTTTAATGGTGTCACAAATGCCCCACCAGCCGGGCACGGTTTTTTACCCGTGTTACGCTCGAAAGTATGCAACTTAAAATATGTTTTGTTTTAAGTCCATCGCTATGTAACATGTCACTTATACAAGCTGAAGAGACCCTACTTCACTCATTTCTCCCCTCTTTCAAGCGCGTAACACTCTTATTCCAGGTCGCGCAGAGGCTGCGTGTGCAAACCCTGCGAGCACGCCCAAGGGCAGCGCCACCAGAGGGGCAACGGGAACTGCCCTTTGTCGTAGGCCAAAGGGGCGAATAGGGCCCCTCCAAATCCGTTCTCCGCAATATGAGGCACGTGTGAATAAGGTGTACAGCGCGCCGCACGTGTGCACCGGGCGGGCCGTGACACTCGGGCAGAACGGGCGACGGCTCCATCCCCCCCCCCCCCCCCCCGCGTGTTTAGGGAGATCGGGCCTACCAACCAGTAAGGCAACGACGAATGCAGTGAAGTCAGAAGAGCCGGAAATTTGACAATTTTTCATCAATTAAACGGAATCAAAACCCTGTTCACGAGAACCAGACAAAATTGGAAACCCACACGAATTCTTCCGAAAATCTCATTGAAAAGTTGCCTTCGCTTAGCAGGAAAACTTTCTTTGTATAGCTTAAATAAATCTATTTGAAGTCACCTCGTTATACATAAGCTGTCTGGGGGCCTGGCAAGCCTTGCTAAGAACAGCTAACGACGACGACGAAGTCGTGGTGACTTACCTTTTTGGTCACTGAATATGGTTGGCTATTAGTCAGCGTGGGCTGGTTTGCCCGTCCTGTGGTATAGGCGTCCAAAACCTCACCGCCTAACCTGATGGGGTGGTACCTTTGGCACCGGTTTCAGACAAGATGGCCTTAATCGATGCCGGTAGATTACTGGTGCGCCTATGGGTCGGGCAGTTTCACAGTCGCTTCGAAATATGCAGACGCTACGTTTCCCTGGAGTGCTAGGCTGCGTTTACGGCCTTCGCTGCGTTGACTTGTAATTCGTAGCTGGTGATAGATCATTGAAATCAGGGTGTCTTATGCTCGTGTTAGAAAAATCGACCAGAAAAACGGAGCCAACAAATGTTGCTCTGTGGCTTCATTGGAGTTTACGTCAGTTTTGGCCTGTTACATTGGGCTTGTTCATGGTCCCGATCCATGCAATATTTCGCGCAGGTCTCACCCATACCCATACCCGTACGCATACCCATAAATTTCCTCAAAGCGGCACCTAACTCAACCCATTACCCAGCTCATACGAGCACCCATGAGTTTACACAACCCATGGAGTTCTCTTGTGCGGAGGCACGAACACAACGCTTGCCGGAGCGACGCGGTGATGGCACCAGCGGCCCAGCGCGGCAGCGGGAGGATGTCCGCCGCATTCCGCCCCTCCCACCACCCCTCCCTCCCGCTCCCGCCTCTCGCCGTCACCCCCACTTCCTGTCCGCGTCGCTGTAGCGATGGGAAAGTATGTTGGACAGTAGAGCGCTCCGCGGTGCGTGCAGTGATACGATGCGTTCGCCGCCGCGGCACCAACGTCAGCGCCGCGCGGAGTTTCCCGCGATTCGTTGGACAGGCCGCCGACAAAGTGAACCTTTTGTGAGTGAATTTGCTCGTTGATATTCAGCGACATTTCGGGTGGTTCGAAACTGCGTTCGGTGGTGGGAGGGAGAAGGGGTATGCACACGAGCGGCTGATCGCTCGAAAGGTACAAACCTGTAGCAGGAGTCTCACTAGATATGCAGGAAAAAGGAGTCAGTCAGCTATCTGTGACAAAGCAATAGCACAACTGACATCTGGAAATTTTGCGTCGTTTGTAGTCCGGCGTGCGTACATAAATCGATGAAAACTACGATGATAGGAGGGAGAAACGTAACCACGGGCAGCGGCGAGTCGAGGAGCAGAGGAACACACATGCTGTCGCCAAAAGCATGGACGTAACTGCAACGGGAGCGACTGGCTCCTTTCGGCTGTCCATCTTTTTTTGAAACATTGGGGTGCTATAGAATAGGTTAAACTATGACGTAACCTAACCAACGGTGGAGCGAAGGGCATCATAATTGAGACGCTTCTTCGCGCTGCGCCCGTCGTGACGCGTGCCGGTCGTCACGCGCGATCACAAAACAGGCATATACACAGCGGAACATATACACAGCGGAACTGCTGACTGAAATGGAACTAGATCCTAGCGTACACAGCGGAACTGCTGACCGTCAGGAACACATACACAGCGGAACTGCTGACTGAGATGATCGCACTCTCAACGGAGCTGAAGCCAATTCAAATAAAACCCTGCGACAAGGTGGATTTCAAATGACGTTGTGAATGGCGGATGACGATCTAAAAATGTTCGCTCAGATTCCGCCCAGTTTTAACTGAACTTCTAAGGCAGATAACGATTTGATAGCCACTCACGGGAATTATGATAAATGAATAAACCTCGACTTAGTCCGGCGGACGGTCCGTTTTTTAACCAGAGCTTCTTCTTGGGCTGGCAGGGCTTTCTGAGTTGTTTATGGGGTCTCCTATGCATTTGACGTGGCCTTTACCATCAATCGTATTGTGTTGCGCTTTGGTTTTTGGTCCGCGCAGCCGCAGCAAACGCATGCGCTGTAAGTGTCTCGTGTATTACTACTCAACTCAGGCTCGCCGACTCCCTAGCTCTACATCTGACTAGGTGTTGAAAGGCGTCACGTAAACGCGGGTCATCCGATCCGCCTGGGGGTCAGGGGTCGATCCGCTTGGGGGTCCGGAGTCGATCCACCTTGTAGCCAGGGGTCGATCCACCTTAGGGTCAGGGGTCGACCGCCTGGGGGTCAGGGATCGATCCGCTTCAGGGTCATGGGTCGTTCCACCTTGGGCTCAGGGGTCATTCCACCTGGATGTCAGGGGTCGATCGCCCCAGTGTCAGGGGTCATTCTGCCTTCAGGCCAGCGGTCGATCCGCCTCAGGGTCAGGGGTCGTTGTGCCTTGAAGCCAAAGGTCGATCCGTCTCAGGGTCAGGGGTCGTTCTGCCTTGAGGCCGGCGGTCGATCCACCTCAGGGTCAGGGGTCGTTCTGCCTTGAGGCCAGCGGTCGGTCCGCGTCAGGGGTCGTTCTGCCTTGAGGCCAGCGGTCGATCCGCCTCAGGGTCAGCGGTCGTTCTGCCTTGAGGCCAGCGGTCGATCCGTCTCAGGGTCAGGGGTCGTTGTGCCTTGAGGCCAGCGGTCGATCCGCCTCAGGGTCAGGGGTCGTTCTGCCTTGAGGCCAGCGGTCGATCCGCCTCAGGGTCAGGGACCGACCGCGGCGGCGGCGGCCTGTCTCGGAGGCCGGGGCGGCCTAAATAGGGTTAAATGTGCCATCTCGCCGGCTGAGGCTCCTAAGAGGCAGATTGATCACCTGCGCGTCTCAAAAGCAAAGCTCCACATTTGAAGATCCTGAAGCAAGCATCAGATATATTATGATGGAATAGCTCACTTATGACCATTGGTATAAGCTTGAGTGGAAAGACTGCCGTAGACAAAAACATTCTCCCTTTTTGTAAAAACGCTCCTCAGGGTCAGGGAAGCAGTCGCTATTTGACTGTGTCATCTTCCCTTACATAAGACTAATTGGGAGCCACTTAACGGCCGTTGTATCCGGAAATCGTGCTCGCGAACGCCAAGTATGAATAACTCGTCAGTTCTATTTGTCTCGGCTTTGATTGCCGCTTGTTAAATGAAATAGCAGGATTTTAATGGCGTTATTATGGCGTCACGTCAGCAACGTAACGGAGGAACATTAGTGCGTGTCAACTGTTGTCTCGTCGCTGATGGCGGACAGTAACGTAGCGGAGGAACATTGGCACGTGTCAACTGTTGTCTCGTCGCTGATGGCGGACAGTAATGTAGCGGAGGAACATTGGCGCGTGTCAACTGTTGTCTCGTCGCTGATGGCGAACGCTGTTGCCCCTGGCCAGCCCGATGACCATACTGTGGCACTGACAGACACCGGCGGAAGTGTTTGCAACCGCGAGTCCTGGGTGAATGGTGCCGTCCAGACTCCTGACAGTTTGCGATGGAATGATATGGTTCGCGGGATATGGCCGAAAGTGGAGGATATTTGCCTAACAACTCACACAGCGCAGCTTTCAACGAACTGGGCCTCTGACTGTTGAAAGCGGTGATAATGGTTTTGGGAAAATCATCTTTTTGTTCCCGAAGGTTTGTTCCATATGTCTTTAAGCGGTAAGACGTTCGCAGTTGGAGCGCTGTCAATAAACTGGACGTCATCTGTGGGCATGTTGACCTCTGACAGTACTGCACGGCATGCGTTCTGTCAGATCATTTATAAAAAACAAAACAAGACTGGGAGCAGAATGCAGCCTTGCAATACACCGGGCGTACATCTGGAGCGCCGTTTCCACCTCGCGCTGACTAGACGCGACGCCGAAGCCACGCCTCAAACACCCGGCGTCGATTGCGCAACAGGCTGCCTTCTCCAAGAGGTGACACGCTCGGCGCCGTCAAATGCCTTTGGGGTGTCAGCTATGAACAGCGAGATCACGATGCTTCCGTCCATGCTGTCGGTAACGCATATGATGGCGTCCAGCACCGTCCCCTCGGTGGGAAGCCCGAGATGAAAACCCTACTGCTCAACGCGCGGAACACAGCCGCGGGACAAATTAGCAATGACCTGAAATCGCACGCCCGCTCATACAGCTGGGCCACATCGGACATGATCGTGGTTGGTCGGTAGTGACTTCGGTCGCTGAGGTCGCCTTCTACACGGATTTTACAGTGACGGCAGCACAGCAAAAAGCCAGCACAGCAGTTGAAATGGCGTGACTGAGCGGCACGGCCTAGACTTCAGGATTTTACCGCGCATGATGTGCTCGCTTCGTCCGGTGTGTGGCGCAGGAGGCCCCCTGCTGCAGCGCTGCACTGTGAACAAGAGTGTCGGCATGCGGCCTGCGTCAGGCTACCGGAAGGTGGGCCGGAAGCGAAGCCAGCCGGCATGCGCATTACGAAGAGGACCACGGTAGAACTATGGCCGAGGGTCGCCGACAGGGGCGGTTTCGGCCGCCGACACGACCCAGGATCCTAAGCCTCACCGACGCCTGGACGTCCTCGCAACAGGTACGAGGAGAGCTCGCAGCAGCCGACCAACCGACCGGCGGCCTTTCGTCTCGCTTTGCTCAGCGCAGCTCCCTCAAATCTGCCGCTCCCCCTCGGATCTGTGCGCCGACGCCCGTGGCCGGCGTGTCCCTCGCCGCGTCGCCGCCGTTATAAGCGCGCGGAGCGGCGGTGGGCGCCACTCCCGAACCTCTCGCCACATGCACCATGCCCCGGCTGTTTGGCCTGCTGCTGGTGCTGCTGCCGGTTGTGATGGGCTGCGCGTCGGCCTGTCAGTCAAACTTCACAGAGCGTGAGGGTATGTGCCCGCCGACGCGACCCGGCTGTTTTACCCGGGACGCCCTCCAGCCGCGTTTCTGCGCATTTGATAACCAGTGCGGAGGCATGGACAAATGCTGCTACGATGCGTGCGTCGAAAGGCACGTTTGCAAGATGCCACTACTCTAGGTGAGTGAAACGGCGGTGTGTCGCGTGGCGCGGTCAGACCACAGCTGACCTCAGTCTCGGGGGGAAGCATTTACACCACGTGGAACGGAGCGAATCGCACGCGCACTCATGCCCTTTATCAGAGACCCGTCGCCGCTAGGTCGCGCCTCAAACCCGTCGATCGCTCCTTTAGTATCTGCTGCTGATTAGACGGCTCCATTGCCAAGGCCGACGAAGATCAGCCCCTCACTGTGTGGAAGTTGCAAAGCATTTTTAGCCCAGGCATCGGACGTCGTGTGTTTCTACGCCATCGGACACGGTCTCCCGGTGTTCACAAAATGTGTAAAGGAATGCACTTTAGATATGCTGCTGGCGCCAGCTCTTAATTTACTCGCGCTTCTACTCAGCTTCTCTGCATTGTCTTATCCCGCTGGTGAATGATTTCCCTGAACTGCCCAGCGCTGCCAGCAACTCCCTGCACATTATCTGCCTGGCGACCTCTTTCGCCGCGTCGTCCCGCGCTAATAATGCCTGATCTGTGCAGTGGCTCGGCAAGATGGCGGACGATGCGCTTCCGGCGGCTGAAGCCGATGACGTCACTGGAGCCCTGTGGTGATGATGTCAGCTGAGGTCGCCCCGGCCCGCAGCCGACCGCGTCCCATGCCGCCACGGAGCCAGGGGCACCGAATGGAGTCGTAGCGTGATATTCACTGCCACTGCGTGCCTGCTTGCCTGTCATGTTCTGAAAAATACAGCAGATCGATGCCAGCTGCGTTTCTGGTCAGTGACCGCCAGGACGCTGACCAGATCGTCAGACGTCAGATAAAGGAAGTCCGCGGGGCAGATATAACACACTGCCCCACGCCTGATTGCGTGGGTTTTCCAGCAGTGACACTGGACTGCGTCGCAGTGCTGCGCAGCTGCTTGTTAAAGGGCTGATCGAGAGTGGATGGGAAAGACCCGTCCGTGCGACAAACCGTCAGCACTCTCTTCTGACCCAGAACAATGAAGTGAAGGAACAAATAAATCACTGCCATGATTCCTGGTGACCCCGGCTAGCGAGTTCCTTGCCCGTGCAATGGTGCTACTTTGGTTCATCAACAGTGGTTTTGAGGGGTGTCGAGTCAATCTGACTGGCAGTCGGAGAACTTCGAGTATCCAACATGCCATCATGTTTCTGAAACCGTATCATAAAGAGTAGTTTGAAATTCGCTTTGCTAACATGAAAGATACATTTTTCATAGTCTAGTCAATGATATAATTTTACTCCTTCATAAAGTATGGTTTGGCTGTATCTGGGTTTCAATTTACTTGTGTATGATTTTGATGCATTGTAGAAGATTGGAACTGGTCCGAAGATGCGTAATGCTGATCCATTGAGGAATAGCATAACGATTTGCATGGAACTCAAGGGTTGGTAAGCTTTTTGTTTTTATAAGGCGCACATCTCTAAAAAAAAGAGCACCGGTCTTCCATGTGTTTGCCCGCAGGGAAGCTACGCGGGTGCAAAAAAAAACCAATAAAATACCAGTGTGAACAAAGCTAGTGTCAACATGCATGCAGCAATGATTTTAACACCATGTATGTATATCAGTAGCTTGCACCTCCAGCATCTATAGGCGTTGAAGGTAGGATGAGGTAGAGGCTAATATGTCTACCCAGGCAGATGGTAAAAGCTATGCTCTTGCCGTGGTATTGGTGAAGAATATTTGTTCTACAACCTAGATAATCAGATCTAACTCTTCCAAGATCCACAGCCTGTTCTATACCGCCTGACGGCTGGCATTTACAACAAAAAGTTTTAGAAGCAATAGTCCAGTAATAGTTCATAAACAATGATCCTCATCTCAGATCTTGTATGACACCGTTCATATTTAGCTTGTAAGATGACCCTCCAATGAATACTTCTAGATTTCGAGCAGCTTGACTGCCAGGTCTGCCATTGGCGCAAAGGTTGATGGGGCTTTGCCCCAGTTTAATGACTGTGATTATGATTACGTTTTTGGTGGTTTGTTCACATCTTGACGTTACTTAGTAATGCCGTTTTTTAATCCTTTTATTCTATCAAACGTACCATTTTGAATGGTTTGTCAGGTATGGCAGCTGAAGACGTCTGTAAAATATTATTTTGGTGTGCTTTTGAGTTGATTGTTGTGGGGGTGGCTTTGATTTATCTGCTGCGCACGTAATCAGCATCAAATAGACATGTTTTGTTGCAGTGCGCTGGGTGCTTCTATGTTGAAATTTGGTGCAAGAATTTAGTCAAGGTAGTCTTGGTCTCTTTGTCACTTCTGTCATGACTTTAGTATCCCTGTGTTTCCGATCCCAGTTCTGAGAGAGATCGCAATATTTATTTCTCATTACGTTTCAGACAAGAGGACTACGAGTCAGGCTCCAGCCCACTGACACCACGCTGTTGTCGCTGCACGGCGTTGAAGAGGAGCATACAGCGCCTGCACCTGCCGCTCTGCCGTCGTGCGTGGATCCTCTGGACGTTCTTTCTCCCAAAACTCTCGTACTCACGACGCACGTATGTGGCGGCGCTCACTGCCGGGACATCCTGCAGGCGGAGTCGCTGGGACCGGGCCACCTGTGCCATGCTTACCTCCTCTGAGCGAGAATCACGTGATCTCTGTTGTCGATGCCGACGGCGGCCGTACCCGGGAGCTTCGCTCCGTCGATCAGTGGGCCGAGCCGTTGCGTTGAGGCTTCTGTGTCGACACGTCAGGCCAGGT
This sequence comes from Pollicipes pollicipes, assembly GCF_011947565.3. Lineage (NCBI taxonomy): Eukaryota > Metazoa > Arthropoda > Thecostraca > Pollicipedomorpha > Pollicipedidae > Pollicipes > Pollicipes pollicipes. The sequence goes on from NW_023597055.1 coordinate 7,926,516, forward strand.
GTTGGCTCCTGATGTGAGTGATATAGGTCTGGTACGCCAATTTTTTAAAAAGTTTTCTGATAGGAGCCATCCGCAGTGCTAACATACAAATGAATTTGAGACATCTTTGGTGGTGGCCCCAGCTAATTGGCATCGTCTGAAGATAGCGGCATTTTTGTCATGCGGGAAAATACTTGGCTTTCTTACATTATCCATTAGTTCGCTTGTAAGTGCACTTAAACAAAGTTTGGCCTTCAATGGGCAGCTTTACTATAAACTGAAATAAACATATTAAGATAACGAGGTCACAGAATCAAGTAAACGTAAATCGTCGTGAATCAAAAACGTAAACGTAAATCAAAAAATCAAGTCAAGCTTTGGCATCAATTAAAAAGAGCCAGTCTTGTCAATCTATTAGTGCCTCCAGCTATGCAATAAGCACCAACAGCCTGTGGAATTAAAAGGGGGTCACTAGAATATCTTTCTATGGAGTACGGCAGGAGAAAAAACCAGAGGCTGTGAAAAATGTTCATGGTGTCATTCTTATTTAGATTTAATCTCAGATCAATTAGCCGGTTACCGAACAACCGGATAGTCAAAAGCCAATAAGTCAAAAATGTTAACAGGATAAAAATCAAATGTAAAAGGTCAAATAGGCAATATGTTGAGAGGGATAAAACTCGAATGGCTTTAAGTCAAACGGCAAAAAGCCAATAGGACAAGTCAAATGGCAAAACATTAATGCTTAAAAGTTCAAAAGCTATAAGTAAAGTGTAACAAGTCACAAGACAAAATTCGAATGTAAAATGTCACAGGGGTAAAAGCAGGGTCACTTTATACACTTTCGGGGGCCTAAGCCCCCCACAACCAGTGTTGACTTAAGCCCCCAATGCTCCTCTGGAGCCCCCTCAGTGCATATGAGCAAAGAGGGAATATTGAGCCAAATAAACACAGGGCGAATATCTTAATCATTAGCACACTCGGTAGTAGGTACCTAAAAACATCACTTTTAATATTACGTTAATTCTGCACCAAATGCAATTATTCGACTACCTATTGTTTGTGTCACGCTAACTCCTTCACATGTTAAGCCAGTCTGCAAATGTCTGATAAGTTTTTCAAATGATAACGCTTGGATTGGGATAACAAATAAGTTGACTGTAACATGCGCCGGGTTTTAAGAGTATAGGGTGGCCCAGATAAAGGTTGAAAAAATATTCCACACTTGAAGATATTGAAAGAAGCATGAAATATGATGAAATAGGTTATATTCATACACTGCACTTATAACTACTGGTGTGCTTTTAAGTGGAAAGGGATGCTCTAGACAACACAATTTCTATGTTAAGTAAATATGCTCCTCAATATATCATCGTTCGATCACGTCATCGTACCTTATACAGCATTGATTGAGAACCAATTGTCACTCGTTATATCCAGAAGTCGTGCTTACGAACGCCAGATATCAACAGCTCGACAATTATATTTGCATTGGCCTTGATCGCCGCATGGGAGATGGAATGGCCGGATTTATGATGTTATTATGACGTCATGGATGCCTGGGTGACCTTAAAATAGTCTCCTCTTAATAGTCCTGCACATCTCTGCGGGTTTGTAGCTCAGAAACTAGAACAGTTGGGTCTCAAGAAGGGCAAGACTGTGAAGTGCATCGTATGACCCTCCAAAATGGCTATTTCAGTTCAAAAACCCCTTAAAAATGTGGACCACTCCCTATAGCGCATGTTTTTCCTAGCAATGGCAAGTGTATTTGTCGCATAATCGTGACCTTTGTGGTTCTGCAATGCAATCAGTAATAGCGATAGTCATCAGCGATCCCTTGCTATATTAAATTGGGCCTTTTTCTGTGAAGTAAATTCCTTACAAGCTTTTCCAAAAAGCCAGCCAACATTAACTTTGAACGGGAAGTTATTTCTCCACTGGAAGGTAACTTTGAATACCCAAAATGGATAAAAGAGTTATTTCTTAATTCTAGCATCGAGGACGGGAATTCGAGTGGACGAATTCCAGGGGAAAATCAAGTTTTGGGATAGGTTAGGTATCAAGATAGGTTAATCAAGATAGGTTAGGTCAACTTTTTCGGCTGAGCCTCCTTTCACCACCAAGCAATTTTAGAAAGTGACACCCCTGGGTGAAAGCCAAAAGGGATCAAGACCGCGTGAATAACAGTCTTCCCGCTTGCCCCCTACTTCCCCTTGTAACCTTCCTCACTTGTACATAAAACAGGAAAAGATGGGTCTAAGAAATCCAAGTCAAAATGAAAGAAGTTCCCAGGAGCCCTGAAGCAATTAAGCCAAAAACCTCGTCCGTCGCGCGGAGCACTTTCAGGTCCAACCCGGGGCATTCCGTGGTCTCTGCACAGCCACGATGCTTGTGCGCCTCATCTCCGTGGTCTCTGCACAGCCACGGTGCTTGTGCGTCTCATTTGCTTTCAGGCTGGGCTTCCTTTATATGTCAGCATGGACAATTGCACGACTGTAGCGGTCTATTGTTGTAGTCCGAGAATTTGTGTTGCAGTTAGAGGATTTTTGTTACAATTTTAGACTTCTGTCGTGATAAGAGACTTTCTGTTGTAGTTAGGGACTTTTTGTTGCATATGTGGTTAGAGAGGGCGCAGCAGGGAGAAAGCAGGAGGGCAGTTACCCAAATCCATAATTGAGCTAGTATATCAAAATTCGCCTTCATAAGACCCTTTCTGCATCAATTCGTGAACTTGACTCTGACTTCTACAATAAATACGTCTACTTTCAGAGTCCATGGAAAAACCACGCGGTTATTTCCATCTCAATATCTGCCCAAACAATTTCGAAAACGTGATAAGTTTATGGGATAAACTTGTTCAAAAGTTTGGCTACACAGTGACTAATCACCAGCCGAATGCCTTTAACAGTAACTGTTGCTTTTCACGACTTAGACCTGTCTAATCACAAAAATACCGCCTGACAAGCAAAAGGTACGTTACAAATCTCAGCAGGCACCTATATGTCTAAAATTGTTTCTTATTTCTTTCATTGGTCTCCGTGACTCAACAATGTGGTCACCTATGCCTCCCAGAGTCTGAAATAGCCGAGAAACGTGAAATAGATTTATCAAAATTACGGAGGCACGACACATTCTTAGCAGATGGAATAGAGAAAGTGGTGGAAAGCTTTGCGTGGGGTTCCTCGTCTTCTTGCCGCCGCAGCTCAGGAGACCAGGTCTTGCCAGGACGTTCCTTTGCGAGCAGGCTTCATGTTTTCCGAGAGGGTCCCGAAGCCGCCTGAAAAGTATTACCCGAACCCAAAATTCATGTCGCCCGCTGGACGGAGGAATGTTTTTATGGCCGTGGATTCCGTTGCTTGAAGACATGCAAAGCAGGTAAGCTTAAAGGCGTCACATTGCGAAAAATCATCGTGAGCTAAGACGCTAACCATCGCGCGAAAGGGCCATTTCTCGAGCTAAAGCTGGAGCCCTGCCTTTGCTCCTTTCCCGCAGTCGCAGAGACGAATAAATGGCTCATTCCAACTGGCTGAGCGGGGCAGGCTTCATCCCCTCTTTCCTCCCTCCTCTCTTAAGCACTCCCCCGCGAACAATTGACCAGAGGTCCTTAGTGTGTTTTGAAACCAGGGAAAGCCAGGGAAGTTACTTTCATAGCCTTTTTGTAGTTGTCCATCTAAAGGTTATCCCTTTTAACTTCTTGTTATTTGACTTTTGCGTTTGACCTGCATCCTTTTTGTTTTTTTATCCAGCTGACTTTTTTACTTTTGGTTGTTTGAGTTTTGACTGTTAACATCAGGCTGTTTGACTTTTTGCATTTCGATTTTATTCTTTTGACTTCTGCCATTTGACTTCTGTCCTTTTGACTGTTTGGCTTTTTGCCTCTTGCAGTCCACTTTCATCCTGATTAACCTTTTGCCATTTGACTTTTTATGATATGACCTGTTTGCCATCTCAGTTTCGCTCTTCGCCTTTTGTGTTTCGTCTTTTTGTCCTCTTACTCAATTAGCCGCCAACAAAGTGAGTACTAGCGCCATTTTGATTTAAATCCAGTCTTGGCAAAGTTAGCCAGCTGACGCACGATGCCCAGCCGTATCTAGAATAGCCGTGGCTTTGTTACCCTCATGATAAAACAATTTAAAATCAAAGTCGGTCGTTATTGCCAATAGCCTGCTGCATAAATCTCATGACAATCTTTCTGGCTTTAATGATCAGAAGTGGGAAGGAACATGTGGTAAGAGTATTGGGCCAAACGTTTGATCCAAGGCTGCAACATAGCATCGCACGCTGCAGCACGAAACTATAGTTTGATGGGAAAATCGTCAAAAATATGAAAGCATGCAAAAGCGGGGTAGGTAAATCGCGCCTTTTGCGCTAACACGGCTAACTTCCGCTTCATGGCTTTTGTTTGAGTTCCCGATTTGCTTTATTCCGAACCACTTTTTTAAGATTTGATCCGAAGCCTTTGAATGGATGGATTTCCGGGATCAGAGCTCACGCTAAGCAGTGCTTGTTGTGTGAGCCCTGACCCCTACCATCCGATCGCGCAATTCCATGTCAACGGCAGAATTTTGTGGCGAAAGCTAACGTGCCGCAATGCTCAGCACGATCCGTCCTGCCCTCTGACGTCAACTGACCTTTAGCGCGACCGCTGCCACCGGCCGCAGGCCATACCTGTCAAGGGCAAATAGCGAGCGCCCTAAAGCGACTCGAACCCCTCCCGCCACGGTGGGTGAATCGGGAGGCAGGCGCTCTAACCAACTAAGCCACCGGGACGGACGCTACGACCAATAGCATGCATTTACTAAGCTCGCAGTCTGCTTTGCGCAAATGTTTGTTAAAATAGTGAATATTTGTTTAGCGTTTAGCGATATTTTGACACGAGGAAGCAAATGAAAATTTGCTGTGAAATTTCGAAACCAGCTGTACTGCCATTATACCGTCGTTGATCAGCATCTTTTTAAAGCGTTATGAAGCTAAATGTGCGTGAGGTAACGGACGCTATGCCACCGTGGAAGGGAGAAACCCGCGCATGTCACGTGCTTTCGCAATGGTTCTGTTACTTCGCTCGCGGTTACGTGGTTCTGTGTTACGCTCTTCGCCTCGCAGAATGGTGCACGCGATGGACGGAGGAGGTGGAATGAGCATCTCGCAAGTGTGAGGCAATGGCGATGAAAAAATATCGATAGACTCAAAATACACAGCGGCCATCTTACTCTGGACGCCCCCAACGCACCCATCGTTGGGGGCCGTTCAGGCACTGATTCATGAAGATCCTTGGCGTTTTTTACGAGCGCACCGGGCTACTAAGGCTATTTCGCGCTCCTCAGTTACCATTTCAGCATTCTATTCTGTTAGACTGGTCTAGACTAGAACGATTTATTATTTAAACAAATATCAAATCCTGTCCAATCAGATAAATCCTGCGCACCTCGAAGCGAAGTTCCGACGCCGACATCATAGACATATGGTGACGTCACAAGATCACGTGACTTGGTGGTCGACTCACCGGATAACCGTACTTGGCACACAGGACGTTGAGCCCACTCAGGTTTGACAAGCTTAGCCGACGACCGCGATGAATTGCAATAACGTGCGGCTCTCAAACTTGTGGCATTGGTAATACGAAAAAAGGAGAGATGTAGGTGGTTTTTGGTCACAGCGAACACGACGGTAAAGTTGTTTGCTTTTCATGGTACAGTTAGTTCCTGTTTAAGCCAAGGCATCTCATATTCGGGACGGATCTGAGAGAAGGTGCCCTTGGTCTCTTCTTGGTCAATTACTGGCACACGCACCAATGGGACAGCTTTTAGATCATTTCCATTGAGATCATTTGCAGCGGCTCTATTTGCCTACACCGTGCAATGTACACGATGACGCAATCAAACGATGACTTGTTTAGAAGCATATTTACTTAAAAGAGAACTTGTGTTGTCTAGGGCAGTCTTTCCTACTTAGAAAGTATACCAATGGTTTATAAGTGAGCTTTTTTATTATGTCCGATGCCTGCTCCAATATCTTCAAATGTGAATCATTTCTTTTAAAAACGTCCCAAAACAGCGGATTCGCAGTATGCAAACAGTAGCACGTCTTTCTGCACCGAACGTCCCGCACTGTTACAGGCACGATGGCTCGTTTCCTCGTTCGTGATCATAATAATTGCTGATAATTGTGCTTTGTCGCCCCACAAAGTGTTTCCATCCAGGGTAAGGGCTGTCGTGTGCTGCCATCTAGGGTGAGCGATGCCTTGTTCTATCACCCGCAATGTGTAGGGAAGCACACTCTGTTGGCGGGTTATTCTGCGCGATTATTTGGAAGCTGGTAGCTGTCAAGTTAAATACGTAGACATGGCAGGGGCGTGGTGGACATCCGTCCTCGCATCCTTCATGCTTCTTCTGCATCCTCGCGACGCCCCGCTCGTCCGGGGTAGGTTGACGCGTCAGCGATGAAAGGACAGAAGCGCCGCCAGGTGGAGCAGCGGTCCCGAGCGCCGAGCACACATCCCGCAGAGGGGTTCCTGTGCAGGAAAAGCCTCGGCGGATGAGTCCACGTGCATGCAGTTCTGCCCCGCCGCTATCAATCCCGCTTCATCCCATGACCCTGAAACGGCCATGGCTTGCCGAAAGGTCTCAAATCTAAACAGCAAATAATAACAGCGTGGTGGCAGGTTCGATCAGGCTCCGAGCTTTTGGATGGTTGTGGGTTGCCGCGCCTGGGCATGTGTTCACGAGCACGCTGCTTTCGTGTTTGACTGACCTGGGAATTGCAGGCCTGCGCTGCCCATTACATATGCTTAACCTCTTCGGCTGCTTAACCTTTACGCCTACTGTGCCGAAAGGCGACACAGAGACACAGACTTCGTGACTAGTCTCGCATCACTGCAGTGACGGGTTAACGACGTCCAGACTCGCTTTCGACGCACGTTCTCGCGAAAGTTTGAAGCCGAGGATTTTGCCTTCTTCGCGTTAGTCGAATCGAGAAATTAAATTGCGGCCATAATGCAATGCTGAAGGAAAACCCCGCCTCTGCAAGCCACGTGCATACAAATGTCAAGCTGTTCATTATTCACACCGCGCAATTTTTGAAGAACTGCGCTTGTTATTGCTGAAAACTGTGCAAACCTGCAATCAGTGGTTCTAAAGATTTACAATTTCATAAAAGCACAACGGCTTGGCTAGAACTGGCTGGGCCACGCCGGTTGAAAATATCTCGGAGTCCAGCTATGACTCGCTTAGCCAGTGGCCCAATCCGCAATATTTATTTCACAGCTCGCAGTTTGGGTCTGACAAACCATGATTGGTTCTATGTAGGATTTAGTTCTGAGACAGACGCCGAGATCTGTCATTTAAAAGGCGCGCGGCTTGTAACTAATTTGTCTGCAATCAATGATCTTTAATAAGGCGTTATTTTTGCCGTCGACTTACGCAGACATGGCGTGGTAATGGCCAATTGGCATTAGGAAAAACGACGAAATGTGTTGCATTCGCGTAAACTGACAGAACGCTGGTTCCGATCTTTCCCCCACGGCTTACCTGGGTTCCCCCAGTCCTGGCAACACCACTGGCGCTCCGCAACCCATGTTCATTCGTAGCGTGCGATCAGAACTCAAACGTCACACGCGGTCAATACCCAAACACTAGCGCGGAACGACGTCCACTGGCCTCCTGTCCTCCTTACCGTGTGGAGGAGACGCGAGACGTGAGACGTGAGACGTGAGACGTGAGACGCGAGACGCGAGAAGAGACGAGAGAAGAGACGTGAGACGAGAGACGCGAGACGCGAGACGCGAGACGCGAGACGAGAGAAGAAACGTGAGACGTGAGACGAGATAAGAGACGTGAGACGCGAGACGTGAGACGAGGCAAGAGACGTGAGACGCGGGACGTGAGACGAGAGACGCAAGCATGAGCGACAAGCATGATTTTGCAAAATTGCGTTGTTCGAAAGAGGTAAAATTCTGTTCGAAAGATCAGCCAACGAACAGCCAGCGAGACCAATCGTTTCTCACTTTGATGAGAGAAGCGCAGTTGTATCCTTCACTCGCATTGCTTGTGACGCAATATAAAACAGAATAACATACACTCCAGTTGACTCTAACCCCTGAACCCCAAAAGTCCAGCGAAAAGCATGCTCATCTGTCATTCTCATTCGCACAATTGCTTAAACCAATTTTCAAAACACCGAAAATATCCCATGTCACCGCGGAGGGTCAGGACCCTCCTGGCATGGCCCACCTGACACTCCACCTCGTGGCGGGTCAGGCCCTGACGTACTCAGAGCCGTGTTACCGCCTATGGGGTCAGACAGCTGTTCCGGGTCATACCTATCACTGCCAGCGCTCACTGTGCAATTCCCCCCTCCCCCCCCCCCCCACACAAACACATGTCATTGCAACGGTGCCCAAAACGCGCACCAGTTCCAGCTGTCACGAGACCCGTCACGCAGACAGTGCGTCATCGTGATCAGCACGCGCAAGCACCGCCCACCATCTCCGTCCACCAGGTCCCGGCCCGGCCTGGCGTCCGCCTTGAAACGCTTCACATCATCCCCCCCCCCCCCCCAGGCCGGCCCAGGGGCGCAGAGCCATAACACCGCACGAGGCGCCCCGGCACTGGCCGCTCCTCACCCCCACACAAACACCCCACATCCCCGCGAGGTCGCAGACGCGTCACTGCTGCACCGCGTCCAGCACCAGGACAATCACCGCGCACTGAGGTCCGCCGGTGCGGCTTCCACTGGCCCGTCGGTCCACTTCCCCCGGCGCCGCTGCCTCCTTGGCGCTGGCCCCCGCTGCCACTCACAGCGGCGACGGCTGCTACCGCGCGCCACGCGAGCCGGCCGCCTCCACGGCGGCCCAGTTCTCGGCCAAACGCACCAGCATCTCGTCGGGGGGCGACGGCGAAGGCTCAGGGGCGTCACGACGCGCCCGCGGCTGCGCAGCCGGCAGAGACATCTGGTGAGAGAGCCAGCACTGTAAGTTACGCTGACGAACACGGTTTTAGTTCATTGGGAACTTGCTGGGAGCGGGTAGCCATGCACGCGCGACTATTTGCAGATCTTCCCCACGGAATCCGTCACTTCTGCTGCCATCTGTCAACGAGTTTTCCAATAACCCCGCGCGCTCGCCGCGTGCCGAAGCGGATTCCGGCTGCCCGGCCATCACCACCAAGGTGATCATCGTCATCATATATTTAGTACGAATTGTTCTAAATATATGGCTTAGTGTTTGATTCGAGGCAATGTGCTGCATGTTACGGGAGAAAAACAATGAGGCAACCACGGCGAAAACGCCCCGAGGACGTAAGAAAAACGCATCGGCGCAAACATTATCTTCGATATCACAATAGCAAAATCTCGACAAACACATTGCATGGCTCTGGGGAGCCACAATGGCTGGTGGCGGGCGGTTACGGGACGACGCCTCATGATAAGGAAACGCCCTGTGCAACATGCACAGTCAGAAAGAGGGCGGCTCGAACGAGCCATCGTCGACCAGCGAATGGGTACCCCAGACCAGCAAAGCCATCATCCTCTGCTCTCAACAGCTCCAACTCCATACCACCCTCAGCAGCGTCCGTAAAGATGGGAGTTACCTTCGACTATATGCGGCGCTGGGAGAATCATATCCAAACTGCTAAAAAGTGTAAATCCATCCTATTTTGTCTAAAGTGATATCAGATTTATCACTTTTTCACACCCATAAACTCCTAATCGAAGCCCATGTTTCTCCTCTCATCTTTTACTGCCTCTAAGTCTGGGACGTGGCCGCGGTTCGCTTTCTATGCCGAGTACAAGGCCGAATTTCGCGGCCCGGATTATCTGTGGGCGCGTGGCCCAGATCACATTTCGCCTGTCTTGTAGGCGTTAAGCTGATGTGGCATGAGTGACCTTGTTCCACACCGTGACCCCATTGGCGCCTTCAAAGCCCTAATGACCCCTGTGCTCCCGTGGCGGTCCGGTCGCTGTCCACCCCTCGCACCGCTGTTAGCGCGTCACGAGGTCGGCGGTGGTCGTCGCTCCGGGACTGCCCGCTTTCTGGAGCAAGCCATAGGTTGCTGCAGTTCAACATTGGTCAGCAAGTTCCAGCTCAGGCAGCCAGAAAAACTGCGTGAAAGACTAAGATTAACGCGCAGGGCATTGTCGCAATGCGCTGCTTCGTCCTGAAACCATTGTAGCTCCCTGAGCTATGCTCTGTTCACGTGCACACTTTACCAATGTGACCCAGATGCTAGAACTTGCTTGTGAGCGGATTTTACGTTCTTGGTGTTTTACCGTTGTCGCGTCTTCCTTTTTATCGTACAGCACGAAACCCATTGACCGGAGTCAAACATTAAGCCATGGATATTGAATGATTCATGACGAAACATGATAATGATTTTCATGATGGTTGCAGCCACGGCCAAGAGTGCTGCTGCGGCCAGCCGGGATCACACGGTGTGATTCGATAACATCGTCGACAGATGGCAGCAGGACTGGCAACAATTCCATACGAAGGTCTACGAAAAGTCGCTCGTGCTTTGTTGAAATGTGGACTCTAGTTGCAGATACGATCAATACTTGCCTGATTGTTAGGACGGAGGAGCGTGTCATACAGCATTGCTACCTTATCTTGTTGCCGAAGCATTGCAAAACGTTACTCTCGCTTCACGCTTGCTTATCTAAAGCATCACGGCGAGTGATCACCCATACGACACTCACTGTTGAAAAACCGTTGAAAACTTTGGAAAGCAAACAACCTTGCCTCAAATACACTGAAGATTAAAGCCCAAATAGGTGGCGAACTAGGCGAAAGGAAATCTCACAAATTTGCGATCGCCGTTTCCGCTGTCAGCAGCTGGTACAGGAGGAGGCGCCGGTGCTGGTCCAGCCGCGCCAACAGGCTGCTGCTGCTGCTGCTGCTGAACCGGCTGCTGCTGCTGCTGCTGCTGCTGCTGCTGTGACATCACCTGCTGGTGAATCCACGCCGCCTGCTGGTTCGGCTGCTGACTTTGAATCATCGGCAGCTCGTTGGAGCCCGCCTGCTGATTCGGGCTCCGAAACAGCGGCTGCTGGTTTGGCATAGCCGGCTGCTGTTGCTGAGCTACGAGCTGGCCGGCGACCTGCTGGCCAGACATCCCAACCACGTTCTGTTGCTGTACTCCAGCGTTGGCCATAGGCTGTTGTACTCCGGCGTTGGCCATAGGCTGCTGTACTCCTGCATTGGCCATAGGTTGCTGTATTCCTGCATTGGCCATAGGTTGCTGTACTCCTGCATTGGCCATAGGTTGTTGTACTCCTGCATTGGCCACAGGTTGCTGTACTCCAGCGTTGGCCATGGGCTGCTGTACTCCAGCGTTGGCCATAGGCTGCTGTACTCCAGCGTTGGCCATGGGCTGCTGTACTCCAGCGTTGGCCATAGGTTGTGGTACTCCAGGACTGGCCATAGGTTGCTGTACTCCAGCGTTGGCCATAGGCTGCATTACTCCAGCGTTGGCCATGGGCTGCTGTACTCCAGCGTTGGCCATAGGTTGTGGTACTCCAGGACTGGCCATAGGTTGCTGTATTCCAGCGTTGGCCATGGGCTGCTGTGCTCCAGCGTTGGCCATGGGCTGCTGTACTCCAGCGTTGGCCATAGGCTGCTGTACTCCAGCGTTGGCCATAGGCTGCTGTACTCCAGCGTTAGCCACAGGTTGTGGTTCTCCAGCGTTGGCCATAGGTTGCTGTACTCCAGCATTGATGACAGGTTGCTGCACTCCAGCGTTGGCCACAGGTTGCTGTACTCCAGCATTAGCCATAGGCTGTTGTACTCCAGCATTGGCCATAGGTTGTTGTACTCCAGCATTGGCCATAGGTTGTTGCAGTCCCACATTGGCCATAGGTTGCTGCACTCCAGCACTGGACATAGGCTGTTGTACTCCAGCATTTGCAATAGGTTGTTGTACTCCAGCGTTGGCCATAGGTTGCTGTACTCCAGCGTTACCCACAGGTTGTTGTCCTCCTGCATTTGCAATAGGTTGCTGCAGTCCAGCATTGGCCATAGGTTGCTGAACTCCAGCGTTGGCCATAGGTTGCTGCACTCCAACGTTGGCTACAGGCTGCTGTATTCCAGCTTGAACATCCACACCCGCATTGTCCGGAACACCGGCGTTCCGCTCCAACTCTTTGGCAGAGCGTTGCTGCTTCATCTCCTTAAGCAGCTCCTTTTGCTCCTTCAGTAGCTCCTTCTGCTCCTTGTGGGTCTCCTCCAGCTTCTGCAGCACCTGCTCCTGCTTGGCCTCGATTTCCTTCTTCTGAGGGTCGGCGGCCTTCAGCGCGTCGTCTCTCTCGCGCTCCTCCTCCTCCTTCTTCAGCGCGCCCGCGTCCAGCCGGTCACCGCCCTCCGTCCTCTGCTCGCCTTCCTCCGCCTTCGGATCTGCGTCCTCCGCCTTCGGGTCTACGTCCTCCGCCTTCCGACCTGCATCCTTCTTCTTCCGGCCCGCGTCGTTCGGCTTCTCGCCAACGTCCTCGCGCTTCCGGTCGCGGCTCTTCGCCTTGCGGCCGCCGGCCTTCGCCTGCCGCTCCGCCGCCTCCGGCTGCTCGGCGCCGCGCTCCTGGGGCTCGGCGCCGCCGTCCGCCGGCGGCTCCGGCACGGCAGGCTCCTTCCGGACCTCCTCAGCCCCGGGAATGGCCGCCGCCACCAGCGGCGTCTCCCCCACGGCGTCTGCAAAACGGCGGCGGACCCGGGTCAGACGAACGACCGCGTCAGGAAACGCAGGGACGGAGTCGATGTCGCCGTCCACACGTCAATTAACTGTACTGGTGCATCTCCTCCCAAAGATTTTCGAAAGTGAACCCATGTACACTGCGATGAGAGACTGGCCATGTCTTGTTTTTGTTTTAGCGCCATGTTTGGTGAGGCGGTGAAATGATCGAGACCGACGCAACATATGACAGCAGCTCCTGCTTGGAACTTCCGGTAGGAGTTGAAGGCACAGACACCAGGTTACACGGAGTGCTCAACATTTGTGTGAGGTTTTGAACTGAAAGAGCCATCTTAACGATCATTTAGTGTAGTTCACAGCCCTGCCCTTCTAAAGACCTAAGCCCCTCTAGTTTTTTAGCTACACGCTCAAAGATGCGCGGCTACGCGTATCTCTTACGCGTATTTCAAAGATATGAAGATACGCGGGATATTTCGGGGAGACTGTTTCAAGGTCACCCAGGCATCCATGGCATCATAATAAGGTCACAAAAATGTTATTTTCGAGTCGTTCATGTCTGGCGTTCATAAGCAAAATTTGGCTCTCAATCAATGTCGCACAAGGTACGATGACATAATTAAACAATGACGTATTGAGGAGCGGATTTACTTGACAGAGGATTGTGTTGTCTATAGCAGTCTTTTCCACTTAACGGTATACCAATAATTGTAAGTGAGCTTATTTTATCACATCGGGCGTTTGCTTCAACGTCTTCAAATATCAAACGTTCCCTTTAAAGCCTGCAACGAAGACCGGCAAAGAAGGACGTAATGCTTCAGCTAGATTGACCAACCCGCTGAACGCCCTCCCTCAGACCCCACATTCCTAGTGCGTCGGCGACCACAGTCTTCGCAGCGCCGGGCGGTGCACACACCGTGTTTGAGCGTGGTGTTGGCCACCGCGGGCAGCGGCGCGGCCCGTGACGTCACAAGCTGCGGCACGGGCGCCACGGACGCCGGCTCCTGCGCCAGCTGGTCCGCGGCGTACAGGTTCATGTAGGTGCCGCAGATGAGCAGCACGATGCCGAGCACGAACGTCACCTGCGACGGCAGGTTCAGGGACGGCGTGAGGCGTCGCTCATCGCTCATTGCTCGTCGCACGTCGCACGTCGCTCGTCGCACGTCGCGACGCCGCTCAACGTCGTCTGAACCGGAATGTCAGCTCTGGGGTGGCTTACAGCATGCGTTGACGCACCGGCGCTGGGCGGAATACAGGCAGCACAAGCGCGGCACGTTGGCAACGGCCATGACACGCGACAGGCGATGCCAACCCATTTCTAACGTGAACGCTATGCTGCACGGATATGTATGCATGCTGCACCGATGGTAAGCTTTAGAACAAGTTGTTCAGTGCATTGGCGAGAAACTTTATTCACATAGATAAGACAGTGGCATGAGCCTTATTCCTCGGAGAAAACCAGGAGAATGGGGATAGAGTTGGGTTGGTATTTTGGCAACATGCCTTTATCGAAACAATAGCAGAAGACTAGATAGACTAGATAGACTTCTGCTGCTGTTTCGATAAAGGCATGTTGCCGAAATATCAACCCAACTATATCTCCATTCTCCTGGTTTTCTCCGAGAAATAAGGCTAATACTACTGTATTATCTATGTGAGTTTCAGAACAGACTGCGTCTGGACCTTAGCAATGCGCCCGGTGAGGGTGGAGGCGATATATTGGACGTGCCATATAGATTTCGTGAAGATGAAAGCTAGCTGTAAAATACATTGCGCACCCGTCTCGGCAGAACCCCCCGCTGAGTCCGTCACCCGATGGGCGCCTCACCTGCGCCGCCATTTTCTCCAGGTTGCTCCTGGAGGTGTTCTTGATGAACATCACCGATGGGAAGAGGATGGCTATGGCGGTGCCCATGGTGGAGCCCAGCAGACCCAGAACAACCTCTGCAAAAGTATCGGTATCTTTATCTTCGACGTTCGCAAACCCGCAACCACAACTTGGATGCTTGGACAAGACCTACTGGAGCGTGCTCAGAGTAGAGCGAACAGCATACGGGGAAGAGAACTGCACGTTACTTCGGCAAATACCTCATGACCACTTTGAATGTCCTCATCTGTCGTTGTCAGGTTGTCGAACGATGACTGCAATCCTCCATTCTCGGAGCCCTGCTGCAGCAAAAGACAGCATCACCGCAATCAAAAGACACCCCCCGGCTGTCAGCGGCAGCAGCGGGCGTACCACCACCTACCTATGCTGGGTATGACGATGCCGATGCACATGGCGGTCGCCAAGATGCAGAAGGTGATGCACTTGAAGCGCGTTTCGGGGATGTAGTTCTGCGGCAGCTCCAGGCTCGACCCCGGCTGGAAGAGCGGGCGGAATCAGCGGTCTCTCCACAGCGCACCCTGGACGGGTCACTGCGACCGGTCTGAGCTTTAGGTCCAGTCCGCGGCATCCTGTCTCGTCTGGCCTTGTTCTCGTCTGGTCTGAGTCATTATCGCAGCTCCAAAGTTGCAGATGCAGCTTGGACAGAAACACCGGCTTGGGTCACGAGCCAAGCATGGGTCACGATTTCAGCCCCTGGATCAAATGTCCAGTTTGGGTCACAATTCTGTACGGGTCACCTGTCCAGGAGTCAAAGTGCCATTGTCGGGTCAAGAGCCCAGTCTGGGTCAAATTCCAGCTTGGGCCACCGGACCCACCCGGCTCACCACTCCAGCCTCGGCCACAAACCTAATCCGCATCACAGTCCAGTCTTGGTTGCGTGTCCAGTTTGCATGCTGAGCTCATCTTGACTCACAAATCCAGCCTGAGTCGCACACTGACTTGGGCGCCAAACAGCCACCTATCCGTCAATAGGGACATCCGGAACGAACTACAGATCCAACCGCTACCACCATCATCCCCTGAAGTGAATCGCATTGCGTCTTACGCATCCAGCGTGCGCTCACCTGACTTCCGTTCATCAACACGTCCTGCCGATCATAAACGTCCGCAACGAACGTCCTCAGCGCTCTGAACGCGGCACAACTGACCCGTCTAAACAGCAGCGAGTTGACGCTGGTCCGACACGGGTAGACGATCAGCGGGAAGCCCAGCGCGATGGACATGACGAAGCCGATGTTGATCCAGCGCGAGACCGGTGACGGCATCAGGTGGACCAGGATGTTGCCTGCGGCAGACACCGGTTACCGGTTCTCCAGCGCTCGGCAGTGTCACGCGAGGAGCTCGTCATTCGTGCGAGGGCGCACGATGTTTACAACATGATGGATGAAAGAATGGCCATCATCACTAAAACAGACGATGATGATGGTCATCATCACTGAAACCTTTTGGGTAAATTTTTTAAAACTAAAAATTAAAATGCAAAATTAATAAAATTTGAGCAGATTGGAAAACGCTTCGAGGAGCTGAAACGCAAAAAGGAGATATAGGGGTCTTCAATCAATGCTTACGTGAAGAGTGCCCTATCCCAATCAGGTTCAGTTCCAGAACAAGGACGGGTGTTGGAACCGGGAAAGGAACGGGTGTTGGAACCGGGAAAGGAACGGTTGTTGGAACCGGGAAAGGAACGGGTGTTGGAACCGGGAAAGGAACGGGTGTTGCAACCGGGAAAGGAACGGGTGTTGTAACCGGGAAAGGGACGGGTGTTGGAACCGGGAAAAGAACGGGTGTTGGAACCGGAAAAGAAACGGGTGTTGGAACCGGAAAAGCCCCACTGGAACCACTCGGAGCAACGTCCATATTGACCCGTGATGTCCCGAAACACTCCAAAATATTGTACATCATTCCATTCAACAAGCATTCGTGAAAACGGATCTTGCGCAACTATAAGTGACGCATTAATTGTTCCACTTACGTTACCAAAACGGGCTGGCAGTATCCATTTAAAGCAGGACTCCTCTGACATCGTTACACATAACTTTGGTCACGTCCTGCCGAAAATTATGCAATCACCAACTTCCAAGCGTCAATCCATCACAGATCACCTAACCCGACTCCCCCACCGGTCGCAGAATGTGACGTCATCACTGACCGCCGAACGGGACGTCGTGGAGGGCGACGTAGCCGAAGAAGCCGACCAGGATGTAGACGGAGCTGCAGAGGTTGATCGCTCCGGCCACCACCGTGTTCATCCGACCTAGCGACGGGTCTGGCAGGTTCTCGTAGATGGAGAACACGTTACTGCGGAGGGAGGAAGTGTCAGGGGTAAAGGAAAGGCAGCGAGCCCTCGTACATACTGAATCACCATCTCGCACATGGTCCATCCACACCCTCTAAGGGGACAGATCTCCCTCCATCTGTGCCCTTTTAAGGGGACACAGGACACACACCCTTTAAGGGGACAGATGGAGGAGACAGATCCGACAAATGAGCAAGACGGGTCTAAGGGGACAGTCGGCAAAGGCGACACGCTGCTGCGGAGAGAGGTGGAGCCGGAGGCGGGTAATGGGCAGGAGGAAGCTCTTGTGGCCGTAGAATGGACACAGGCGACGGCGTGCACGCCAGCGCCAGAGCCTGGGTGTAGCAGCTCTTAGATGGGGAATGCGTTGATTCGGAGGGAGCAGACCTCGGAGACAAACAGCAGGCAGCACACCTCGGGGATGACAAAACTTGCTGCTGAAATTGATTAAATTCATTTTAATTCCTGAAAAAACGAAAAATTGCTGGGTGGCCGTCAGACTCGAGGAATGTGCAGCAAGATCTCCATGATGGATATCACGTTGCAGCGGAAGGAAGACTGTTGGGCGGTCAAGTGGTAGGCTTCGGTTGGTGCAAAGCCATCAAAGAACAAGATGAACGTCCAAACGCCTTTTTTGACACCACACTCGAGCGACACTGACCCAAAGGAAGATAAGCACTGAACATAAGCGCTACACGAATAACAACCACATCATCGCGCGCGCACAAGAGCAGAAGTTTGGAGCCCGGGTAGTAAATCCCATTCGGATTTGTTCGAACTGCCATCGCTTACCTGCGGGAAGTGACTATCACACAGACTGCTTCGCCCTGGATCTATACTGTTCACCAGATTCATACCCTGGATCTATACTGTTGCACAGATTCATACCCAGGATCTATACTGTTGCACAGATTCATACCCTGGATCTATACTGTTCCACAGATTCATACCCAGGATCTATACTGTTCCACAGATTCATACCCTGGATCTATACTGTTCCACAGATTCATACCCTGGATCTATACTGTTCCACAGATTCATACCCTGGATCTATACTGTTGCACAGATTCATACCCAGGATCTATACTGTTGCACAGATTCATACCCTGGATCTATACTGTTCCACAGATTCATACCCTGGATCTATACTGTTGCACAGATTCATACCCAGGATCTATACTGTTCCACAGATTCATACCCTGGATCTATACTGTTGCACAGATTCATACCCAGGATCTATACTGTTCCACAGATTCATACCCTGGATCTATACTGTTCCACAGATTCATACCCTGGATCTATACTGTTGCACAGATTCATACCCAGGATCTATACTGTTCCACAGATTCATACCCTGGATCTATACTGTTGCACAGATTCATACCCAGGATCTATACTGTTCCACAGATTCATACCCTGGATCTATACTGTTGCACAGATTCATACCCAGGATCTATACTGTTCCACAGATTCATACCCTGGATCTATACTGTTGCACAGATTCATACCCTGGATCTATACTGTTGCACAGATTCATACCCAGGATCTATACTGTTCCACAGATTCATACCCTGGATCTATACTGTTCCACAGATTCATACCCTGGATCTATACTGTTGCACAGATTCATACCCTGGATCTATACTGTTGCACAGATTCATACCCAGGATCTATACTGTTGCACAGATTCATACCCAGGATCTATACTGTTCCACAGATTCATACCCAGGATCTATACTGTTGCACAGATTCATACCCTGGATCTATACTGTTGCACAGATTCATACCCTGGATCTATACTGTTGCACAGATTCATACCCTGGATCTATACTGTTGCACAGATTCATACCCAGGATCTATACTGTTCCACAGATTCATACCCTGGATCTATACTGTTCCACAGATTCATACCCTGGATCTATACTGTTGCACAGATTCATACCCTGGATCTATACTGTTGCACAGATTCATACCCAGGATCTATACTGTTCCACAGATTCATACCCTGGATCTATACTGTTCCACAGATTCATACCCTGGATCTATACTGTTGCACAGATTCATACCCTGGATCTATAGTGTTGCACAGATTCATACCCAGGATCTATACTGTTCCACAGATTCATACCCTGGATCTATACTGTTCCACAGATTCATATCCTGGATCTATACTGTTCCACAGATTCATACCCAGGATCTATACTGTTCCACAGATTCATACCCTGGATCTATACTGTTGCACAGATTCATACCCTGGATCTATACTGTTCCACAGATTCATACCCTGGATCTATACTGTTCCACAGATTCATACCCTGGATCTATACTGTTCCACAGATTCATACCCTGGATCTATACTGTTGCACAGATTCATACCCTGGATCTATACTGTTGCACAGATTCATACCCAGGATCTATACTGTTCCACAGATTCATACCCTGGATCTATACTGTTCCACAGATTCATACCCTGGATCTATACTGTTGCACAGATTCATACCCAGGATCTATACTGTTCCACAGATTCATACCCTGGATCTATACTGTTCCACAGATTCATACCCTGGATCTATACTGTTCCACAGATTCATACCCAGTCCAATGCTGCCACGGCGAGGCATACCGTACAAAACACGCACAAAACGGCCACGAAGTTCCTCGCTTGGTATCTGGACGCAGCCTCGGGCCGCATCCGGCTGCCGGTCGGCATCGACGGAGGTCACCGTGACCGGGGGCGCACGCGCCGCCGGCCGTGGCCGGGCGGCGGCGGCCCCGCAGCCAGCGCGGCGGCCGACCCCCGGCAAAAACCGGCCGACCGAGGGTCATCGGGGCGGCCACGCCCCTGAGTCGGGTCAGCGGCGCCGGGCGGCCGCCGGTGCGGGCTGGCGGCCGCCCGGCGCCGCTGAGAGTGAGCGCCGCTGCCCCCACCGCGGGAGCACCCGCGGCGCCGTGAAGCACCGGCAGACGGCGCGGCGGCGGCGGCGGCGGCGGCGGCGGCGGCTCGCGGCGCGCGCTTCTGCCTCCACCGCGGGGAGCGCTCCACGCGCCGCGCAACACCGGCAGACCGCGCGGCGGCGGCGGCGGCGGCGGCGGCGGCGGCTCGCTGCGCGCGCTCGCGGCGTAGCCGGCCCTGCTCCGCGCACAGCTGCAGCGGTTGCTCGGCTCGTGCGGCGCGCAGCGCGCGCCGGTCGCCCACTGAACGCGGGTGAGGCAACGCCTTTCGGCCGGGTGGCAAAATCTGTCATGGATAGCTGGGTCGTCGGGAAAGCTCAAAACAGACTGCGAGATGAGAAGCACCGGCTCATGGAGTCAGTCATCTGATGCAAGAGCGGAAACTCAGCCGGTTGGCGAAATACGGCACCACATCAGACGCCATCTAAAGCAGGATTCCGTTCTAGAGGGAAGCAGGCGAACGGCATTTACCTAATCCTCAGAAAGGAATGTTTTTCTGGTCGAAAGGGGATGCTAGGGGGAAGGTCTTCTCTCAAGGTAGGAACCTTGTTCAAAAATCAGTTGCCGAAACACAACAGTTTGCGTAGCAAGTATATTTATAGTTTTTTTGTGCAGCGAGTAACTTAATGCAAATTCGTGCACGCGTGTGTCAGTATACTGCTCCTCCTTCCCGCACGCTTGATCCAAAATAGACGGGCCGTTATAGTCATAAGCGATTGATGCATATTGTGCAACGTTGCGCACATGCGCCTGGCCAAAAGCGTTAGCACTGACAAAGGTCCTGCGAGGAAAGCATTGATATGTACCAACTGCATTGAGCTTTGAAAACTGTTTATCACGCAGGATGACTAAAAAGTGGTTCTAAAAAGTTGCAGCTGCCATAGCCAAGAAACGAAAGATACGAGATTAATAAATGGTGTATATTGTAAATCGAAATGGAGGGTTTTGAAGACAAATCCTGGTGGTTCCATGGCAGTAAATGACTTCAATTATATCCGTAAATATAAGTAGAGGCTTCATTGTATCGCTGTTTTCTACGTAGATTTGAACCCAAAGTTCCCTTTCAGCCCTAGATACCAGCCCGGCATAGAGCGCTCCCATAGTCCCATAGTCCCATAGTCCCTAATTTCAGAACGGGAACCATGATCTAAAGCCAATGCCGCGCGCAACAGCAGCTTAACAAAACGCTGTTCATGATCTTCAAACGATGAAGGGCATGCTGCGTAGCGTGCGTTCCATGGAGTGGAAAAAGCGGAGCGAAGGAGACCGCGAATGTACCATTTCACGCAGGGCAAAGTTAGCAGATCTGGGGACGGTGTTGCCAGATCTGAGGACCGTGTTGCCAGACCTGCTGCCAGGCCTTGTGACCAACCCTGTGTTCGACTCGAGCCGAATCATGAATCGGCCCATGAGTCCATCATTTTGGGATGAGTCGTGAGCCGAAGCGATTCGCCAGAAAAAAACTGTCGCTTAGAGTCATGAGCTGAATCACATTCTTTGTAAATTTCATGAGCTGAATCATGAGCCAATGGTTACTAACAATGTTGTCAGCGAGTCACATAGCCCAAAGGAAGATGGTAACATGGGGAAACACAGCACACTCCATACAAATTAACAGACCATTGCAGTGTCTTATAAAGAACAGCATCCAGCATTAGTTATAAAGAACAGTACCCAGCATTAGTTATAAAGCACAACATCCAGCATTAGTTATAAAGAACAGCGTCCAGCATTAGTTATAAAGCTTTTTGCAAAATCAGCACGAAGCTTGCAATTGTAATTTCTAAGCAGCAGACACAATATCGTTCGTCCTGACGAAAATTTGATCAAATCTCAGCTAGGAACTAGATGATATTGCATGGCACAGACATCCTACATTCCTGTGTCCTACCCTTAAATGAGGAAAAGATTGGCTGCTACAAATGAGATCAAAGGAATGGCCATATTTTTCCCAATTATCAAAGCAATGCACTAATTTATATATATATATATATATATATATATATATATATATATATATATATATAAATGAACCAGATTTAAATCGAATCTTTTAGTTCCAAGCTGTGTGAGTCATAGGTCAAATGACTCAATGCAAGCTAATAAGCCTTAAGCGAGTCGATTTTTAAAAAAAATGGAATGACCATGAGCCGTTAGCTGAATCAAATTTATCGTTAACTGAATCTGTGAGTCAGTCCTGGGCCTACTTAACAATGTGAGTCGAATACAAGTCTGCCAGCGACCGTGTTGCCAGGTCTGGCTGCATCGCGTTGCCAGACCGGGGACGGGTGGACAGTATTCAGTTTCCCCACCGCACCTTGACAGGCGACAAAAACGGCGCGGAGCCGACAAGAACCGGCCGCCAGGTTGCCAACTCAACGCCAGACCGGGTCAGCGGCCGCAAGGGAGGGGGAGGGAGGGGGAGGGGGCGCACAGGGCAGGAACGGGCCACGCAGCCGCCGCGTGCGGCCCCCATTGATACCGGCCGTTTGTCATTCATTTACTCGCTGCGGCCGATGAAAGTCATCGATCGCCGCACGACAGACACCAGAGATCACTTCTGAGGGCTTGTTTGTTTGACTGATTGGGCGCCAAGAGATCCATAGTGCTAAGACTTCTCGTCACACGGCGTGGATCACCTGGGATCAGCTCCCAGGTGGCGGTGGCATTCCTGCGTGGTCATGGAGCGCGCTTCAGCGCTCCGGTTCGACGCGAGTGGAACAGTACAGGGGAAGCAAACCCACATTAGGACTAGATTTCACCCAGCCCAGATTCTGCACCGCGGCAATGACTGGCAAATTCCCTTTGCCGGCCAATATCTTCCTAAGATAAGAACGGCTTGGTCATGTGACATGACACGTGAAAGCTCTCCTTCACCAGACACAATCTGTCTCGCCTAGGCGGAAGTTACAGACGACCGAATACATCATGTCCTCGGGACAGTCTAGGATTTCCTTCAAAATCGGTGCATCAAACTATTGTCCGACGCCCTTCAGTGTGATGAATGAAGGAGCTTTATGGACAACTCAAACATGGGGGGCGGGGGGAGGGGGAGGTGTATAACTACAAATACGTTGGTGTGGAGTTCTGGACATTCCACACCAACTTTCAGCATGGTGTGGAGCTTTCCACACCAACTTTCAAAATCGTGTGGGACTTTCCACACCTGCGCTACATGGGGTGCCGTCTACGCACTAAACAGCATATTTCGTAGGAAGACGGGAACTGAAGTGGCCAGTCAGCTACAGCCTATGCCAGCCCTCAGTGCGTCCTCCTGCAGCTAAGGGGCAGTCTGGAGGGCGCAAACACCAACCAGGCAGGATAACATGCGTTTGGAAACGTCTTTCAGTCCCTTCGCGGTGCTTGGAGGAAATGTCGGGCTACCAGGGATGGCATATATGCTGTCCATAAAATAAAGACGCATGTCTTCGCTTTACGCCCGGATTTCATTACACCGGTTGACAGAGTCCGACGGCCTATCCCGGGAATGACAAGTAAATCACCTCAGCCGTCAATTACGCAGACTCGCTCAAAGTCACGCTAGATGATCAAATCCAACATTTCACAGCCCGACAAAAGCTGCATTTTTACCACCTCTTCCAGAATAGAATTACAGGCACGCCTGACGTGACGCCCGTATCCGTAAGTGTCTCATGAACATGCAAACTGTTCATTCGACTCAGCCGTCATCAGAACACTGAGGCCCCGCATCGGCGGCGACAAGGAGCCCCAGCTCCGCTGCAGTGGGCCAGGCCCGACCCCGGCCCTGCGGCGCCTGAACGGCGCCTCCGAGGGCGGCAACGTCGCCGTGCAGGCGCTGCAGACTCTGAGCACGTTCAAACGCACGTGAATGAGACGCATATATCGGCAGCGAACGAGCAAACCAAACTACGATACTGCGGCCGCCTCAAACACGGAGCCTGTACAGGCCAGGAGCACGTGACGCACATGGCAGCGCATCAGGCTGGTGATCTGCAAATGGCCTGAGCAGCATCGACCGCTCAGGGTGGCCACTGGAGTCGGCAACAGAGCCGACTGGTGACCAGCCGCGTCGTCGCCAGTCACCAGCACCGCTCCCGTGCCCGGGTCGGTCCGGCCGCCCGGGGTCGACGGCGACCGACCCGGACGGCCCCCTCCCCTCCCGGCCCGGGCGGCCGGTCGCTGCCACGGGGCCGGGCGCGGTCAGTCGCGGAGCCCGGCGCACTTTTACCGCGTATAAAAGCCGGCTGACCGCGACACAGGGCACAGATCAGTCGACTGCTCCACCAGCACCAGCACCCACACAGCAGCAACATGCATCAGCTGACGGTGAGGAGACGGCGACGGTGACCGCAGCTGGCCGGCGCCCCCCGGCCACGGCTGACCCGCAGCAGCTGGCGGCGGCGGCTGCAGTGGGCAAGGGACCCGCGACGAGGACCGCCGCTCGCCTTTTGCCCAGAGATCGCTCTCACAGGCGGGCGAATGAACGCTGGTCCAAGCCACACACCATGGACGCTTGCAGCAAAAGCGAAGTGGCATTGCTGAACGCACAATCCGGTCACTTTGCCTGGTCCCTGGTGACCAGAACCGGTCAAAAAGAAATCTCCCGGTTGTGTAAGAAGCGGCGTTCTATACGACACGCACATTTGGCTTTGAGAGCAAGGCTGGATGAAGGCTCCTACCTTGCCGCCGACAATGGCCGGACATATTTCATCCACCGCGTTATACCAGTCGGTCATCCACTGCATCATGCCTACCAGTCCACTGCGTCTTACCGGTGGTAACCTTGCGGGACCGTTTCCCGCCTTTGTCGATACTTTTTCTGATCCAGAAGCTCATAGCGTGCTCTGCCCATGCCCTAACTGTGCTCTGGCCATGTCCTAACCGTGCTCTGGCCGTGTTCTGGCCGTGCTATAGCCGTGCTCTGGCCGTGTTCTGGCCATGTTCTGCCATGTTCTGGCCGCGCTCTGACCGGGCTCTGGCCGTGTTCTGGCCGTGCTCTGGCCGTGTTCAGGCCATGCTCTGGCCGCGCTCTGACCGTGCTCTGGCCGTGCTCTGGCCATGCTCTGACCGTGCTCTGACCGTGCTCTGGTCCACAGTTTGTCTGCCTGGCCGCCCTCCTGATGGCCGTCACCGCCTCCTACAACCACGGCGGATACGCCCTGAGCAAAAGCCACGGCAACAGCTACGGCGGCTACGGCCACGGCTACGGCTACGGCGGCATTGGCGGCTATGGCCGTGGAGGATACGGCTTGGGAGGATATGGCCGTGGATCCTACGGCAACGGTTACGGCCACG
Organism: Pollicipes pollicipes; assembly: GCF_011947565.3. Taxonomy (NCBI): domain Eukaryota; kingdom Metazoa; phylum Arthropoda; class Thecostraca; order Pollicipedomorpha; family Pollicipedidae; genus Pollicipes; species Pollicipes pollicipes. The sequence continues at coordinate 7,951,579 of NW_023597055.1, forward strand.
GTAATGTGAACCTGGGCGGTGGATACGGCGGCTACGGCCATGGAGGCTACGGCGGCTACGGCTATGGCAACAATTACGGCCATGGCGGCTACGGCTACGCCCAGAGCAGCAGCCACGGCAACAGCTATGGAGGCTACGGACATGGCTACGGAAATGGCTACGGACATGGCTACGGGTATGGCAAGGCCGTCGTCGTCGGCGTCGGCCACGGCCGCGGCCTCGGCCGCGGCCTCGGCTACGGCCGCGGCTATGGTCATTAGAGCTCATGTTCCCGGAAAGTGACCTAGGTTTATGCTTGCAATCGTGTTCCTTGTTTGATACATTTTGGCCGCGTTATTTATGAATAAAGCCTCCCTTACTGACATGTGAGCATCCTGAACATGCGAGCGCTTTGGCGTGTGAACATTACACAGAGCAAGATGGTCCAGATTGGCAAAAAGTACATCTTCTAGATCTTCCCTAGCCTTGGACGAGCAACACGGTTGGAAACACTGCACTAGCGGCAGCAGTTTGCAATCGTCCGGATGAATGTATGGTTTGACGGATAAAGCAATGGCGAAGCATACCTACGGCCCTTCAAGGCTCTCCCACAAATCCGCATGGCGTCGGCGATGCATTGTGTAACTGCATCGTGTACGGCATCACGTACTGCATCATGTACTGCATCATGTACTGCATCGCGTAACAGCAGAGCAACCCGGCTTCAGCGCCACCGGTGGCCAGTCGGGCACTGAGAAAAGGCTACTTTGCAGGGCGTTTTCAAGTGGTCGGCCCGTTCCTTGGGCCACCATGATCCCAGACGCAGCATAATGAAGAGATCGTTTAACAACTATAACCCTGTCATCGATGTTCACTCGGGAACGAGCCGCATCATCCATTTGAACCAGACGCCTCTGGGCTTTAATTTCCGACCACTCAAAATGCCCATTGGAATGTCTTATTCCACCCCAATAACTCTTACGCGAGAGTTTTACAACGCCACTCAAGGGTAAACATGGAGTCATAGAAACCATTTAACAGCTAGAAGGAACAGTTATCTCTGACAGGCATTTAAAAGTCATGCCGAAAGCCCCATTAAATTCCGACAAATGAGCTATTTTTGCCACTGACATCAATCAGAAATCACAAGCGCGAATCGGTCATTGCGCTTATTAAGATAAGAGGCTGTCTGCTTTAGCGAATTCTGCCCATACGCGGACTTAAAAAGTTGAGCTGCATGCACTGATTCTAGCGAGGCCGACCACCGGCCGTGGCTGTGGCGACAAGGACCGCCCCGAGGTTTGAGGTGGGCGTTTGGGGTTACGCCGGTTCCAGCGAGATAGGGAGCTGCGCTGGCTCTAACGGGGCCGGTCGCTGCGCTGGCTCTAACGGCGCCGGTCGCTGCGCTGGCTCTAACGGGGCCGGTCGCTTCGCTGGCTCTAACGGGAGCGGTCGCTGCGCTGGCTCTAACGGGGCCGGTCGCTGCGCTGGCTCTAACGGGACCGGTCGCTGTACTGGCTCTAACGGGACCGGTCGCTGCGCTTGCTCTAAGGGGACCGGTCGCTGCGCTGGCTCTGACAAGGCCGGTCACTGCGCTGTCTCTAACGGGGGCGGTCGCTACGCTGGCTCTAACGGGACCGGTCACTACGCTGGTCTGGTAAGGCTTGCAGCTGCACAGGTCCCGATAAGGTCTGCTGTTCCGCCTGACGGGACCTGCCGTCATGTGATGGTTCTCACGAGGTCGGGTGCTTTGCTGACCTGACCTGGGTGCACCTGACCCGCTGGACCGGCTCAGGTGAGCCCGACTGCTGTGCGCTAGGTGTGAACTGGATCTGCTTGGGCCTCAGTTGGTCTGACTCGAAACCTGATTAGTGATTGTGAGTGATTGGTTATTCCGATTTGTGAGTGATTTGTGATTCCAAAAGAGGTGTCGACCTGAGAAGATACAAACCACATATTGCGACATGCATACCAAGGATGTCTCTTCACAATCACAATCACTTTACAAATCGCAATCACTTCTATTGCGGTGCGACAAATTGTTTCGAGCAATGCACTTAGGTTTATTTCACGTTGGGTGCTGCGTTCTGGATGCGTTTTTGGCAACAGATGGCGTTGTCGGCAGTACCCTGTATTGCACCCACTTGTTTCTAGCCTATGATAAAGTTTTTCTTGATTTGCTTCATCGTTTAGAATGTTCGATAATTCCGTGTCTAAAATAGATCTCTAAGTTAAAGTTTTGGTGTGTATCAAGGGCATGTGCGACTCGATTAAATTTAAGCCTCCACAATGCGGAAAGCGGGCCTCGTCTCGAGAAAGGCGTAAAGCAAATACCATATCCCATTTAAGCGGCATCCAAATCGCACCAAGAGTTTCGGTGGGAAGTCAAACTGGCATTCACCATGGTGTCAAAAGAATCCTGGATATTTTGTTAAGGCGTATAACGTTACGCCCTAAAAAGTGTCTTAAGACCGCTGTGCAGATGTAATTAAGTCGACTTTGCACAGAAGTATTATTTTTTCGAGGGCCACAGGGGTTTTTGTCTCTTCGGAGCGCATGTGAGCTTTGGGCACCGTAGATCGACGCAAACGGGGGAGAAGCCCCGGGACAGTGATATTCCTTCTCACCGCGTGCACCGAGGGCCATGGTGCTGCAAACGCTGATGACCTGCACACGCTGGTGACGAAATACTGCCCGCGAGTCATGTCAGCTGCTGGTGATCCTAGCAGCTTCGATTTCGTCCAGGCACTGACGCCCAAATAAGTGACTCTCACTTGGGCGCAAGAAAGACTCTTGACTATGTGGCTATTACCATTCGTCGCGCTTTTCAAAACATTTCTGTTGCTCGCCGCGGCTTTTCTTGTTAGATGCACACAATCATACGTCCACACACGAGGCAGAACCTTCATTTTTTCCCGCATCCTCGCAAGACAGTCGCCACCACACGCTTACCACCATGTTCGCCAGGTGGCGCCTGTGTGCACGCCGGGGCTATCCCGGTCGTTCAGGCTCGGCGAATCAGAGGGCTGCTTTAGTTGTATGACTCGAGGTCTTACCGGTGGCTTTTGATACCGAACCAACGGATCTATTCAATATCAGGCCTTCCCCGTGTATCCGCCGTCTCGGACGCCGGCTGGTACAGCACTAACCCTCCGGTAGGACGATCAATATCAGCCCTTCCCCGTGAATCCCCCGCCTCGGGCGCCGGCTGGTACAGCACTAACCCTCCAGTAGGACGATCAATATCAAGCCTTCCCCGTGAATCCCCCGCCTTGGACGCCGGCTGGTACAGCACTAACCCTCCGGTAGGGCGATCAACATCAGGCCTTCCCCGTGAATCCCCGCCTCGGACGCCGGCTGGTACCGCACTAACCCTCCGGTAGGGCGATCAATATCAGGCCTTCCCCGTGAATCCCCCGCCTCGGACGCCGGCTGGTGCAGCACTAACCCTCCGGTAGGACGATCATTTCCCAGTTGCTGCCAGCTTCCGTGCAGGAGCCGCATCAGGAAACCTCACCGGAGGACGTGTTTTGTAAGATTTTACCGGAGGCTGTGATAGGAAGGGCTAATCCATTCTTTTCAATCTCCCGTCTCACGTGCCAACGGCGGCAAAAGGTTAATAACATTCGTTACATTAACATTCATATAATAACAATAACATTCGTACACGATTCTAGCCACTCTTCGAATGGCCAAAAAATGATAAATGTCCAAGCGCCAAGAACTCGAAGGATGCGGAATGGCGCAACTAAGGTCAGCCTTCGGTATTTTTCAATCCGCAGCCTTAAACATCCCCCATCAATCGGTCGGAAAACGTGTTACTATGCATCACTTTTAAAGAATAGTTGAATACATGCGTCATGGACTTCGTCGCGTCAGTTCTTCCACGGGTAGCGTATGGGTAAAGTGCTCACCACGCATAGGTTGTTACATACTGGAGTATGCGGAATACACTACACAAGCCGTCCCACCTGCGGTATATTTTTGCCCCAGCCTGTTTGCCAAATAGCGCTGGAATTTTCAACACGCGTTGCAAAGCGACCGTGCAGTGGAACAGCTTGCCCACGCCATTGCTGGGAAGAAGTAGCCCTGGACGGGAATCGAACCCGTTTGGTGGTGAGCTTCCGAACCACCGCGTCCGTAACTCGATGCGCCACGGTGTGCCAAAACCAGCGCTCGAGCCGCAGTACCGCAGGGACGTCTCGCGCTTGGTCTTCGCAGCGGGCTGCAATTCATTTCGAAGTGAGTTCGATCTGGACGTTCCGAAATCAATTCGGTTTAAAAGTAAGTTCGATCCGGACGTTCCAAAATCAATTCGGTTTTGAAGCAAGTTCGATCCGGACGTTTCAAAATCAATTCGGTTTCGAAGTACATTCGATCAGGACGTTCCGAAATCAATTCGGTTTCGAAGTAAGTCCGATCCGGACGTTTCAAAATCAATTCGGTTTCCTCCAGATCAACTTACGGCAATGCTGGCCACGAGTGGTGGACGCAGGACACTGGCCAGGCCGACACGCCGGGCGCCGCAGTACAGAGGTGTGGGAACTGGGGTGCGTATCGCGGAGGAGGCCTTGCTTGCACGGAGAGGGGCTACATCACAGCCCTGCCCACACTAAATTATAGCTATGTTTACGGCGCGGCATTAGACTGCACTTCAGACCTGTGGCGATACAAGGGAAGAACCGAATAAAGATGCCCGTCCGCGTTCCTCCCCCGCTTAAAGGAAGTGTGTCTTATCTGTTCGGTTTTCAAAAAACACGCCTGCAGGCACATCGGCCACGCTATGGACACTGGCAGCTATGGAAAGTTCACTTCCGGCTTCCAATGATCCATAGTAGTGATGGCGGTAGGTGCTTTACCGGTGCGAACGCAACTCTTTCAGTGAAATAATTATATATATATATATATATATATATATATATATATATATATATATCAATGGGACGGAAACGATCAGTACGTGAAACAATTAATGGCGCATTCGAGACAAACTTAAAACCATACGGAAAATCCCGCTTTCATAGCTCGCAAATCATAGGCCGTTGCCTTGGTGACAAGTCCCGTCGCTTGACTGGTGACAAATAATGACATAGCTTCACAGTGACGGAGTAAATAGCGAACTTGCTCCCCCTATTATACAAAAGACCCTAATGTGTAAAATTTACCCTCGCTATGAGCAAGAAGGCCTTGAGCTCATAGGTGAAATCTTGAGTGGAAGACTCAAGGCACGCTGTGTCAATGAGTAGGGAAATCTTAAAAACGCACAGTCTGCTATTACCGTGATCTGAGCAAGTGTGAGGGCGTATAATCCTTTTTCTTTTGACTTGGATGATTAGATGCCAAGTGTGAGACCGTACTCGGTGTCAGTGGCGTAAGCTGCAATTACAATTGGGCCAAGATAGGATGAGCCTTTCTGAGAGCCAGAGATCTACCAGTGAGCGGCTGATAACATGTAAAAAAATGAATGGATATAACGACCTTGGCTTGGAAAAATTTGACCTTGGCCTGGAATAATATCTGTGACAATTCTGTGTTACCAGTGCCAAATGTCATTCCGACAAATTAAACGTTCTGAACAATTATCTAAGATAAGCTGCCCGCCGAACGCGGCACGCGCTTCAAACTCAAGCGGAGTCGAGTCGACTTTTTGTCCGGACACGCAAACTAACGCGCCACACAAGAACTACAGTCGGAACAGTTGCACCGTCCGTGATGCTGATGCGTCTTCTCATCCCCTCCGTTAAACGGTTAACAAAAGCGTTGTTTGCACAATGGTCACAGTCGCGGTGTTCGGGACTTGCTGCCAGTGCTGACTAGCTCCCTTATTGATTCAGTATCACAGACCATTCAGTGCCCCTAATAATGCGTTCGCGATATGAGCGGTGAATTAGTGGTGAAAAACGTTTCGGGTCACCCGATCACTTTGTGCTTGCAGCAAAATTTAGTGGCACCTGGAATGCCTCATCAATGGAATCGAATTCGTAGAAGGGATACCAATGGATATAAATCAAAATTATATAAAATCTTACGTGTACAATGAAAAATCCCACCTCAACTAAACACCCTCAATTTGAAGGGAGTACAAGGCCTTGTTTGCTCTTTTGGAATAATCTCATGGTTGAGAGGTCGTTTCTAAGAATCATCACATATAGTATTTCATAAAATTATTGTATAATATCTGTGATGATACCGCGCGTTCGAAACCAGAAGTACTGAAAATATGATGTCCACTAGCTTTTATATATCACCAATAACTAAGTTATTTGGATAAGATCCCCACAAAAGCGCGTAGCTCGTTATTTTGTCCATCCCTAAACCTCCCCACCACGGCAAGGCGTTTATGGCGATGTACAGACGAGCACCATTCAACATCAGGCGACGCTATCGCTTACCTATTGGAACAGGTAAGAACAAGTGGGATGATGTCTCACTGGTGACGGTATCGGCTTCTCATTTAAAAAAAAAACCTCGGGTCGGAATAACCGAGATCATGATTAGACAGGGATGACTTAGAATTCCACGCCAGATGGGTACCAACGAGTATGTAATTTGGTAGCAGTAGCTTACCCGGCTGTTGTTGATGCGATGGCGTGGAATCTGAACTATATTGCAATCTCAAAAACAGCTGGTAGTAAGATAATTACCCCCGCTAACGTCAGTTATTTTATTACGAATGCTGAAGTCACAATAGCTTCCTTCACTGACTTCAATGTGAATGAGTTATATGACACAACGAAATGCATAAATGGGTTTCCGTGCTCCACTGTTTGCAAATTTTGCGGGTCGAAGTGAAGAGAAGTAGCAGGCCGCTAGCATTTGTAAGTATTTGAATTCTTGCTCGTTAAGCGTGGAATGCTCATAGATGTTTGAGCGCGATTTGTAGAATTCAGAGACATTTCTCAGGATTAGAGCTTAACATATCCCTCAAGCTCATCGGCTGAAATGACCCTGCACCTACATTTATGGGGAAAAGGGCCTCCCACTCCCACTAAGCAGCATTCTCGTGTGCGCCGCTGCAGCATGGCTGCGGTCGCTGCCGCGCATCGCTGCGGAAATACCGCAATGCGGCAATGATCTGCCCTTGAGATGACCCACAGAAGGCAGGCGCCTGTGGTCGAGACAAGACTAATCATGTGGTTAAAAAAGACGCGCGCAGAGCCCAGCGCAATTTTGATATCGAGTTCCGTCAGTGGCAAACTGGAAGGAATTTTTCTACTGGACAGCACGAATCGTGACACATGCCATAGACAGATCGAGGCAAATACCAGAAGCGATCGAGCGCGTCTGCAGGAGCGACCCTGCAGGATGACACAGTCACCCCCCTGCAGGAGTGACTGTGGCGTAGGCGTAGAACAACTTGCATTCCCTGTGCACCGCCGCAGTGTGACGAGCTCCTGGCGGAGGCAACAGGCGCGCGCGCACGGCACTGCCCTCCCCTCGCGCCGGCCGACGCCCAAGGTCACCGGCAAGGTCAGGGGCGCGCAGCGCCGCGCCCGGGCCGCGGGTGGGGTCGGTCAAAGGTGTCTGCCGCGTTCGCGTAAAGTACGGGCGCACAGAGGCGGCGTCAACAGACGGCCGGCCTTGATCCGGGAGGAGGCACGGAGGTGAAGCGAGGCCGACCGCCGGCTTCCGTGCGTTGAGCAGTAAATATACGGAGCTTTGGTTAAAGGCGGCGGACCGGTGCGGCGAGGAGGGCAACGAGCAGGCGTGGGTATGGGAAGAGAGGGAAACAGGCGAGAGGGAGGGGCACGGAGAAGCAAGGGAAGAGAGAGGAAGGGGGGAGGGGAGAGAGGAAGAGGGGAGAGAGAGAGGGAGAGAGAGAGAGAAGCGAGGGAGGGAGGGAAGGAGGGAGGGAGGGAGGGGGAGGGAGGGAGGGAGGGAGGGAGGGAGGGAGGGAGGGAGGGAGGGAGGGAGGGAGGGAGGGAGGGAGGGGAGGGGGACGGAAAGAGGGAAGAGGAGGGAGGGAGGGGGGTGGGAAGGGGAGGGGGAGGAAAAGGGAGGAGAGCGAAAGAGAGAGGGAGAGGGAGAGAAAGAGGGAGGGGTGAGAGTTACTAGAGGGTTACTCGTGGCTGTGCAGCCCATAGGCAGGAAAACGGGCGGCGGCAGGGCAGCTGACAGCCAATCCCGGAAAAACATTACCGCAAAGGCGTGGCTTGTAAGCTTCTGCGCCCTGATCACGGCTCTCTTGCTCCACGCGACGCTTATGGAGCAATTAGGAACTCTGACTTTCACTTGAGAGGTCAGGAATACAACTGTGATGCACTGACCGCAGCTATTTTTTGCCGGTTAAGCTACATGTCCACCATGCCTTACATCTTTACTTTTCTTTTATCAGCTTTATTCGTCTCAGATTATTTCGGCGTCATGTTTTCTCTCATGTTGTTTGCTTTTCCCAGCCGTTTGTTTCTTCCATTGCAATGCGCCCCCAAAGCTTTGACTTACCTAGCGCAAATACAGGCTTAGCAACAAGCATGTCACGGTGGCTGTGGCAAATTTAGCCCTCACCCTAATTTAAGTTTTTATTGACGCACATTACTAGGGGAGGGGGTTGATGCGACCTCCTCTGGCATGTCCGAACTAATAGACAGAGCTTAGCAGAAAACACCAGTGTATTGGTCTTAAGGAGGTCTCGTAATTGGGAGTAGTTTTATGTTGTCAGGTGAATAATCACCTCATTACGTCAGGACAAAGATCAAATCCCCCGAAAATCGCACTTTCTAGCTTTACATCATCCACACGACACCATAGCATGTGCGACACGAAATCTACATATGCGTATTTCTCGTCCAATTATGAGTGTAATGGTGAATGTGCTTGTGCGCTTTGATTATGTATTTATAATATATGGACTGGTTAACGTAACAGTGAGGGCCCGCCGCGAGCATTCCACAGCATCGCCGGTTATCGCCGCCACCCACGCTGACCGTGGATCGTCGTATGGTGCTTCTCAAAAACCGCCGCTACTCCGAAACCAGACACGCCAGAAACACGTTTTTGGTGTCACAACACGCGCATTGAATACCCGTAGACTGGTGAAATTTTGGGCGCGATCACACAGCATGCCGGAGAGGTGTCCTCACAAAACCTTGCCGACTCCCCCCCCCCCCCTCAGGAAAGCCCATGCGACCCCCGGCCCCTGATGCACCGCCCCCGGCTCCGCCCGCGGCAAACCGGCATCTTTGTTTTCACTCGTCTGTGAGGAGGACGGTACTAATATTTGGAAGAAGATCAAGTGTAGAAGCGAATGAGACAAACAAGCAAGTGCGACAAGCCAATGCAACAAACAGGGTACGCGCGGGCCCCTGTCGGATTTACTCCAGCAGGGCCCGCACACTCCACTACTTCAGAATCCCGGGGCTTGGTATGACATTATTTTTGACCTCTTGCCTTTCGTAAGTCAAATATTGCGTAAGTGATATTAAAATATGCTGTGTCTCGTGAGTTAAGTAGTAATAAATTGATGATTTGTGCGAAATACAACGTAATACCGCAGGGGAGAGTGGGGGAAGACGGTAAGGGTAGGAAAGACGGGTAACCACTACACAAGCTAAACTAGTAGTGTCACCACCACCAATTTCATCACCAGCTACCATCTACCACCTCTCATTGTCGACGCGTTGCCACGCGAAGGTAAACGGCGGGGTTTTGTTGACACGTTGTCTGTTAAAGGCGATTAGAACGCTTACTTGTTTCCAAGCGAATATTTTTCCATTGGCTTGCCTACGTCCTCGGTGTTCGTCCCTCACGTGTAGTAAGTCTAGAAAGTACGTATAGTAAGTCTAGAAAGGTTAGCCTTTGGCCGATGGTGCCTAGCACGGTCAACATTTATAGCGCATGGCTATAAAGCCCCTGCCAATATGGCATCTGAAAAAACATTTTCGTCGATTTTTGTCCGTGAAAGATGAGAAGTAAGAGGGGTAAGCACGTGTGAAATGCTCATCTTTTCTATACCACATTTAAGGCCGCAGTTTCGATTAGTGTGAATTTAACGTAACGTGTTAAGCGCTCTTGGTTTTTCTCAAGAACTAAGGCCTATATTACTGTCTCATCTCGTGTCGAATTCGTGCATAGATAACAGAATTATGAAGTCAAATATTAACGTCATGGGAACACCTTCTGCTGTTCGATCAAAGCATCCATAAAGTGCGCAACTTGTTGCCCAAGAAGCGTTTCCCAAGACCTATCAAGGTCTATCAAGACCTATCAAGACCTATCAAGACCTATCAAGGACCTATCAGACCTATCAAGGTCAAGACCTATCAAGCGCCTATCTTATCTGTGCTCTGCGCAACGCCAAGGCGCACCATAACGCTCCCCTTTCCCAGCCGCATGCCTCCGACGAGTTAAATGCTTGTAACGACGGCTACTGACTCAGGCCCTTGGCTGTTCAAAATGTAAGCGTTCCTATCACCATCGCCTCATCGCCTCATCACGTCCCTCGCTTTTTCCTCTTTGCAGACCTGGCCCGAGTCTGTAAGAGAAAGACGACGCGAGGAAGAGGACCAGGGGGAGCGTGCAAGCGGCTTGACGCACGCGCCGAAGGGGAGCAGCGTATAAGCGGGCGGGTCGCTTTGTGCGGAGTGCCCAGGACGTCATTTCGAAGTCACTCTCTGATCTTCTGAAGTGCTCCTAGATCAAAGTGGCTCTGAGGTCCCAAAAGAGCGTTCACACCATCGCAAGAAAATGATTTATAGATTACACATTGCTTCTAGAGAGTCTGTTCTGCGGCCTGCGCCGTCACAATGTGTGCAGGCTTGGCGTACCAGCATGCCGATAAGAATGGCATGCCCCATACGTTCCAAACGGACACGGTCCGGGAACGGGCTGGTTGAGTGGCTTCATGAGGAGGAACCACAAACCTATCGCTGCGCACGCTGGAAGCCACGGCCGCGGTACGTATCCGCGGATTCAACACACTAGGGCGTCAAAATGTTGACTCTGTATGACGGCACAACATCTAGTGGATACCATCATCATGTATGAGACATGCCGTTTAAAGTGTTTTGGTGTCCGTTATGCCCCACTTTCCCCCAATACGGAACACTTCTTATTTCGCTGAAATCTTGAAATCCTAAACTTCCTGACATCGTTCCACGGTCCGCAAAGTAAACAAAATTGTTGGGTTCGCGTGTTTACACACCTACCTTGATTTTTCCTGCATACGTGCAGATAACCGGCACCTTAACGAAAAAGGTTTCATGGAATAACTGACTATATCCTTACTTAGGTTGCGCGTTTTGTGAACTTACATTGTGCCCCTTGTGGCATAGCGAGAAAGAAAACAATCATCTCGTGAAATCCACGACACGCAGAAAAGGGGTATGTTTTATATCTGTAGATAATGGTATAATGCTGTGCTTGCACAAGTTGAATATCCAAATACGAATCAAACAACAATCCAACTATTCATGTAATGAAAAACAATACGATTCTCAGCTCCAGCATTAAGGGTGAGTGCTCAACATTTAGATGAGGTTTTGAACTCAAATAGCCATCTTGAAGACCTTTCCATGCTGTTCACAATCCTGCCCCTCTTCAGATCTAAACACATCTATTTTCTGAGCTATATGACTGTGAAAATCGGGAAAGGTATATCAGTACATCGGGGACAGCATTTCAAAGTTGCCTTGGGATTCATTACAGCATAATGACATTCAAATCCTGTCATTCCATAAGCCATCCGGCGATCAACGCAAGAAAAAAATAACTGCTGAGGCGTTCATATCTGGCGTTCGTGAGAGCGATTTCCAGATATGACGGCCGTCACTTGGTTCATAATCAATGTTGTGGAAGGTACGGTGACGTCATCAAACCACGACTAATTGAGAAGCATGTTTACTACACAGAGAATTGTGCTGTCTTGCGGTCCTACAAAAGGCTGCTCTAAA
>NW_023597055.1:7964445-8020401 GCF_011947565.3 Pollicipes pollicipes
TACCAAACACTGATTCATGCTTGCTTAACGCCAAATGTAAGCTTCAAAATCTGACTGTTTGGTAGGCACCATATGTTGTGGCATTGCCCTCATTCCGGGTCTCATGCTTAGGGGAAATATCTCTTATAACTATAGAATTGAAATTGATGATAAAACTTTTCCAACTGTGGGGACGGGCTTTCGCATGAGGCGGTTTGGCACATGAGGGGTTGGGGAATGCTTCGTGGGATGCTCCATGTCCGTGGGAAGCGGCGGAATGCCCAGTCCATCAGGTCTGGTCAGCCAATCAGGGGCGCGGAAACGCCAGTCCATCAGGTCTGGTTAGCCAATCAGGGACGGCGGAAATGCCAGCCCATCAGGTCTGGTCGGCCAATCAGGGAAGCTCATGCGTCTTGTCGCTCCTCGCTGTCGGGCTATGGTGTGCAAGACAGTGGAGAAAGGTGGTTTACACATTAGGATACTGCTGTGCATATAGGTTAAGAGAGTGGCATTAACACCGATATTCAATATTGGTCGCATGCGGCATAATATATGAGATGTGGTTGTTGAAGCGTTGGGAAACATTATTCAGCTCGGACACAATGATGAGAAAGATGATATGCTAGCCTGCCTAGTAAGTAGCCTTCACAAATGCTGCCGTTTCAATATTTTTACGATCAACTATTGCTGTTAGATTTCCAGGTTCCATGTGCAGTATTTTTCACCCATGGGAAATCTCCAGCTTTGCAGTGACAAATCATGTCTCACATCACTGTCTTATGATGTTCCCCTGCGTTGTTTTCCTCAGCCATGCACAATTGTTGCGTTCCAGACTCAAGACGTGGCCCTGCCAAAATCGCTCTCGAGGAAGCATCCATCTACCATTAAAACAGGCAGAAACGCAAAAGTGTGAGCGAACCTTTGTGGGAGAAATTATGCTGTAATGAGCAACATCCATTTTCACCTTAAGTGTTTTGGTCGAGACATCACGATGTCTAGAAGGTAACACCTGCTGAACCGGTGATCGTAGCATAATGCGGTTGTATCCAACAAGAAGCGCAGTTATTCTGTAGCTATACGATTTAACTCAAATGGAATGTGCCCGCAATATCTTTCATCAGGCTTGTTTCGCTTCCAAGGCTGTTGGACGGACTCATACTGCAGTGACAGGATGCTGTCACATTTTTACAGAGTGATTATGCCATCAGACAAAAGTGCCGGCAGAAGTTGGCCTCGGTGCGTGCGGTTTGGCAGGCACGCTCGAGTGTAGTTCATGGATCTCGTGCTCGGGCATTTTGGAGGATTGAGGTCAAATCTAGGATTGGAGGATTTCGGAGGATTGAGGTCAAATCTAGACAAACAGAACAGCCAAGGCCGGGAAAACAGCTTCACAGCATGGGTGTCGATTTCGCAAAATGGGCAGTTCAGAGTCGTGGGAGTCGCCAAAAGTGGACAAGTACGAAAAGGTTCCCGCATTTAGTCCAGATGTGTTCTCATATTCAGCAAACATACGCATCTCAGATGATGCAGCACAAAACATGAGCATTCCACCAAGCATCATTTAGGGAACTATTCCTCAACCTTCCCCAAATACGCTGAGGCAGCTACCCATTTGAAGAGAAATGCTCTTCCCAGCTCGTTCCAAGGAACATAGATTTGACGATTATTCGTGCAACGTAACAAATTTCAGCAAGAAAAATGGAATTCAGCATCAGCAAATTTAAGCAATATGCAACACAAATATTCCGAGAAGTTCTGGGACGTGGTCAGGAATGGGTCCAAGGAGAACATGGTCTCTGAGTCAGATGGTTTGCTCTAGGTGCGAGGCAATTTCGCTGGAATTTTGCCCAAATTTGACATTTGACCCCTGTGAGAAAGAGTTTGGCTATGTGCCTTAGGAAATGTCACTGGAAATCTCGCGAGAATTGTGTTGTTTCAGTTTCACACGGTGCGCTAGCCAAATTTTTAATGGTGTCACAAATGCCCCACCAGCCGGGCACGGTTTTTTACCCGTGTTACGCTCGAAAGTATGCAACTTAAAATATGTTTTGTTTTAAGTCCATCGCTATGTAACATGTCACTTATACAAGCTGAAGAGACCCTACTTCACTCATTTCTCCCCTCTTTCAAGCGCGTAACACTCTTATTCCAGGTCGCGCAGAGGCTGCGTGTGCAAACCCTGCGAGCACGCCCAAGGGCAGCGCCACCAGAGGGGCAACGGGAACTGCCCTTTGTCGTAGGCCAAAGGGGCGAATAGGGCCCCTCCAAATCCGTTCTCCGCAATATGAGGCACGTGTGAATAAGGTACAGCGCGCCGCACGTGTGCACCGGGCGGGCCGTGACACTCGGGCAGAACGGGCGACGGCTCCATCCCCCCCCCCCCCCCCGTGTTTAGGGAGATCGGGCCTACCAACCAGTAAGGCAACGACGAATGCAGTGAAGTCAGAAGAGCCGGAAATTTGACAATTTTTCATCAATTAAACGGAATCAAAACCCTGTTCACGAGAACCAGACAAAATTGGAAACCCACACGAATTCTTCCGAAAATCTCATTGAAAAGTTGCCTTCGCTTAGCAGGAAAACTTTCTTTGTATAGCTTAAATAAATCTATTTGAAGTCACCTCGTTATACATAAGCTGTCTGTGGGCCTGGCAAGCCTTGCTAAGAACAGCTAACGACGACGACGAAGTCGTGGTGACTTACCTTTTTGGTCACTGAATATGGTTGGCTATTAGTCAGCGTGGGCTGGTTTGCCCGTCCTGTGGTATAGGCGTCCAAAACCTCACCGCCTAACCTGATGGGGTGGTACCTTTGGCACCGGTTTCAGACAAGATGGCCTTAATCGATGCCGGTAGATTACTGGTGCGCCTATGGGTCGGGCAGTTTCACAGTCGCTTCGAAATATGCAGACGCTACGTTTCCCTGGAGTGCTAGGCTGCGTTTACGGCCTTCGCTGCGTTGACTTGTAATTCGTAGCTGGTGATAGATCATTGAAATCAGGGTGTCTTATGCTCGTGTTAGAAAATCGACCAGAAAAACGGAGCCAACAAATGTTGCTCTGTGGCTTCATTGGAGTTTACGTCAGTTTTGGCCTGTTACATTGGGCTTGTTCATGGTCCCGATCCATGCAATATTTCGCGCAGGTCTCACCCATACCCATACCCGTACGCATACCCATAAATTTCCTCAAAGCGGCACCTAACTCAACCCATTACCCAGCTCATACGAGCACCCATGAGTTTACACAACCCATGGAGTTCTCTTGTGCGGAGGCACGAACACAACGCTTGCCGGAGCGACGCGGTGATGGCACCAGCGGCCCAGCGCGGCAGCGGGAGGATGTCCGCCGCCATTCCGCCCCCATCCCTCCCCCACCCCTCCCTCCCGCTCCCGCCTCTCGCCGTCACCCCCACTTCCTGTCCGCGTCGCTGTAGCGATGGGAAAGTATGTTGGACAGTAGAGCGCTCCGCGGTGCGTGCAGTGATACGATGCGTTCGCCGCCGCGGCACCAACGTCAGCGCCGCGCGGAGTTTCCCGCGATTCGTTGGACAGGCCGCCGACAAAGTGAACCTTTTGTGAGTGAATTTGCTCGTTGATATTCAGCGACATTTCGGGTGGTTCGAAACTGCGTTCGGTGGTGGGAGGGAGAAGGGGTATGCACACGAGCGGCTGATCGCTCGAAAGGTACAAACCTGTAGCAGGAGTCTCACTAGATATGCAGGAAAAAGGAGTCAGTCAGCTATCTGTGACAAAGCAATAGCACAACTGACATCTGGAAATTTTGCGTCGTTTGTAGTCCGGCGTGCGTACATAAATCGATGAAAACTACGATGATAGGAGGGAGAAACGTAACCACGGGCAGCGGCGAGTCGAGGAGCAGAGGAACACATGCTGTCGCCAAAAGCATGGACGTAACTGCAACGGGAGCGACTGGCTCCTTTCGGCTGTCCATCTTTTTTTGAAACATTGGGGTGCTATAGAATAGGTTAAACTATGACGTAACCTAACCAACGGTGGAGCGAAGGGCATCATAATTGAGACGCTTCTTCGCGCTGCGCCCGTCGTGACGCGTGCCGGTCGTCACGCGCGATCACAAAACAGGCATATACACAGCGGAACACATACACAGCGGAACTGCTGACTGAGATGGAACTAGATGCTAACATACACAGCGGAACTGCTGACCGTCAGGTACACATACACAGCGGAACTGCTGACTGAGATGATCGCACTCTCAACGGAGCTGAAGCCAATTCAAATAAAACCCTGCGACAAGGGGATTTCAAATGACGTTGTGAATGGCGGATGACGATCTAAAAATGTTTCGCTCAGATTCCGCCCAGTTTTTAACTGAACTTCTAAGGCAGATAACGATTTGATAGGCCACTCACGGGAATTATGATAAATGAAAACCTCGACTTAGTCCGGCGGACGGTCCGTTTTTTAACCAGAGCTTCTTCTTGGGCTGGCAGGGCTTTCTGAGTTGTTTATGGGGTCTCCTATGCATTTGACGTGGCCTTTACCATCAATCGTATTGTGTTGCGCTTTGGTTTTTGGTCCGCGCAGCCGCAGCAAACGCATGTCGCTGTAAGTGTCTCGTGTATTACTACTCAACTCAGGCTCGCCGACTCCCTAGCTCTACATCTGACTAGGTTGTTGAAAGGCGTCACGTAAACGCGGGTCATCCGATCCGCCTGGGGGTCAGGGGTCGATCCGCTGGGGGTCCGGAGTCGATCCACCTTGTAGCCAGGGGTCGATCCACCTTAGGGTCAGGGGTCGACCGCCTGGGGGTCAGGGATCGATCCGCTTCAGGGTCATGGGTCGTTCCACCCTTGGGCTCAGGGGTTCATTCCACCTGGATGTCAGGGGTCGATCGCCCCCAGTGTCAGGGGTCATTCTGCCTTCAGGCCAGCGGTTCGATCCGCCTCAGGGTCAGGGGTCGTTGTGCCTTGAAGCCAAAGGTCGATCCGTCTCAGGGTCAGGGGTCGTTCTGCCTTGAGGCCGGCGGTCGATCCACCTCAGGGTCAGGGGTCGTTCTGCCTTGAGGCCAGCGGTCGGTCCGCGTCAGGGGTCGTTCTGCCTTGAGGCCAGCGGTCGATCCGCCTCAGGGTCAGCGGTCGTTCTGCCTTGAGGCCAGCGGTCGATCCGTCTCAGGGTCAGGGGTCGTTGTGCCTTGAGGCCAGCGGTCGATCCGCCTCAGGGTCAGGGGTCGTTCTGCCTTGAGGCCAGCGGTCGATCCGCCCTCAGGGTCAGGGACCGACCGCGGCGGCGGCGGCCTGTCTCGGAGGCCGGGGCGGCCTAAATAGGGTTAAATGTGCCATCTCGCCGGCTGAGGCTCCTAAGAGGCAGATTGATCACCTGCGCGTCTCAAAAGCAAAGCTCCACATTTTGAAGATCCTGAAGCAAGCATCAGATATATTATGATGGAATAGCTCACTTATGACCATTGGTATAAGCTTGAGTGGAAAGACTGCCGTAGACAAAAACATTCTCCCTTTTTGTTAAAAACGCTCCTCAGGGTCAGGGAAGCAGTCGCTATTTGACTGTGTCATCTTCCCTTACATAAGACTAATTGGGAGCCACTTAACGGCCGTTGTATCCGGAAATCGTGCTCGCGAACGCCAAGTATGAATAACTCGTCAGTTCTATTTGTCTCGGCTTTGATTGCCGCTTGTTAAATGAAATAGCAGGATTTTAATGGCGTTATTATGGCGTCACGTCAGCAACGTAACGGAGGAACATTAGTGCGTGTCAACTGTTGTCTCGTCGCTGATGGCGGACAGTAACGTAGCGGAGGAACATTGGCACGTGTCAACTGTTGTCTCGTCGCTGATGGCGGACAGTAATGTAGCGGAGGAACATTGGCGCGTGTCAACTGTTGTCTCGTCGCTGATGGCGAACGCTGTTGCCCCTGGCCAGCCCGATGACCATACTGTGGCACTGACAGGACACCGGCGGAAGTGTTTGCAACCGCGAGTCCTGGGTGAATGGTGCCGTCCAGACTCCTGACAGTTTGCGATGGAATGATATGGTTCGCGGGATATGGCCGACGAAGTGGAGGATATTTGCCCTAACAACTCACACAGCGCAGCTTTCAACGAACTGGGCCTCTGACTGTTGAAAGCGGTGATAATGGTTTTGGGAAAATCATCTTTTTGTTCCCGAAGGTTTGTTCCATATGTCTTTAAGCGGTAAGACGTTCGCAGTTGGAGCGCTGTCAATAAACTGGACGTCATCTGTGGGCATGTTGACCTCTGACAGTACTGCACGGCATGCGTTCTGTCAGATCATTTATAAAAAACAAAACAAGACTGGGAGCAGAATGCAGCCTTGCAATACACCGGGCGTACATCTGGAGCGCCGTTTCCACCTCGCGCTGACTAGACGCGACGCCGAAGCCACGCCTCAAACACCCGGCGTCGATTGCGCAACAGGCTGCCTTCTCCAAGAGGTGACACGCTCGGCGCCGTCAAATGCCTTTGGGGTGTCAGCTATGAACAGCGAGATCACGATGCTTCCGTCCATGCTGTCGGTAACGCATATGATGGCGTCCAGCACCGTCCCCTCGGTGGGAAGCCCGAGATGAAAACCCTACTGCTCAACGCGCGGAACACAGCCGCGGGACAAATTAGCAATGACCTGAAATCGCACGCCCGCTCATACAGCTGGGCCACATCGGACATGATCGTGGTTGGTCGGTAGTGACTTCGGTCGCTGAGGTCGCCTTCTACACGGATTTTACAGTGACGGCAGCACAGCAAAAAGCCAGCACAGCAGTTGAAATGGCGTGACTGAGCGGCACGGCCTAGACTTCAGGATTTTACCGCGCATGATGTGCTCGCTTCGTCCGGTGTGTGGCGCAGGAGGCCCCCTGCTGCAGCGCTGCACTGTGAACAAGAGTGTCGGCATGCGGCCTGCGTCAGGCTACCGGAAGGTGGGCCGGAAGCGAAGCCAGCCGGCATGCGCATTACGAAGAGGACCACGGTAGAACTATGGCCGAGGGTCGCCGACAGGGGCGGTTTCGGCCGCCGACACGACCCAGGATCCTAAGCCTCACCGACGCCTGGACGTCCTCGCAACAGGTACGAGGAGAGCTCGCAGCAGCCGACCAACCGACCGGCGGCCTTTCGTCTCGCTTTGCTCAGCGCAGCTCCCTCAAATCTGCCGCTCCCCCTCGGATCTGTGCGCCGACGCCCGTGGCCGGCGTGTCCCTCGCCGCGTCGCCGCCGTTATAAGCGCGCGGAGCGGCGGTGGGCGCCACTCCCGAACCTCTCGCCACATGCACCATGCCCCGGCTGTTTGGCCTGCTGCTGGTGCTGCTGCCGGTTGTGATGGGCTGCGCGTCGGCCTGTCAGTCAAACTTCACAGAGCGTGAGGGTATGTGCCCGCCGACGCGACCCGGCTGTTTTACCCGGGACGCCCTCCAGCCGCGTTTCTGCGCATTTGATAACCAGTGCGGAGGCATGGACAAATGCTGCTACGATGCGTGCGTCGAAAGGCACGTTTGCAAGATGCCACTACTCTAGGTGAGTGAAACGGCGGTGTGTCGCGTGGCGCGGTCAGACCACAGCTGACCTCAGTCTCGGGGGGAAGCATTTACACCACGTGGAACGGAGCGAATCGCACGCGCACTCATGCCCTTTATCAGAGACCCGTCGCCGCTAGGTCGCGCCTCAAACCCGTCGATCGCTCCTTTAGTATCTGCCGCTGATTAGACGGCTCCATTGCCAAGGCCGACGAAGATCAGCCCCTCACTGTGTGGAAGTTGCAAAGCATTTTTAGCCCAGGCATCGGACGTCGTGTGTTTCTACGCCATCGGACACGGTCTCCCGGTGTTCACAAAATGTGTAAAGGAATGCACTTAAGATATGCTGCTGGCGCCAGCTCTTAATTTACTCGCGCTTCTACTCAGCTTCTCTGCATTGTCTTATCCCGCTGGTGAATGATTTCCCTGAACTGCCCAGCGCTGCCAGCAACTCCCTGCACATTATCTGCCTGGCGACCTCTTTCGCCGCGTCGTCCCGCGCTAATAATGCCTGATCTGTGCAGTGGCTCGGCAAGATGGCGGACGATGCGCTTCCGGCGGCTGAAGCCGATGACGTCACTGAAGCCCTGTGGTGATGACGTCAGCTGAGGTCGCCCCGGCCCGCAGCCGACCGCGTCCCATGCCGCCACGGAGCCAGGGGCACCGAATGGAGTCGTAGCGTGATATTCACTGCCACTGCGTGCCTGCTTGCCTGTCATGTTCTGAAAAATACAGCAGATCGATGCCAGCTGCGTTTCTGGTCAGTGACCGCCAGGACGCTGACCAGATCGTCAGACGTCAGATAAAGGAAGTCCGCGGGGCAGATATAACACACTGCCCCACGCCTGATTGCGTGGGTTTTCCAGCAGTGACACTGGACTGCGTCGCAGTGCTGCGCAGCTGCTTGTTAAAGGGCTGATCGAGAGTGGATGGGAAAGACCCGTCCGTGCGACACCGTCAGCACTCTCTTCTGACCCAGAACAATGAAGTGAAGGAACAAATAAATCACTGCCATGATTCCTGGTGACCCCGGCTAGCGAGTTCCTTGCCCGTGCAATGGTGCTACTTTGGTTCATCAACAGTGGTTTTGAGGGGTGGCGAGTCCAGCTGACTGGCAGTCGGAGAACTTCGAGTATCCAACATGCCATCATGTTTCTGAACCGTATCATAAAGAGTAGTTTGAAATTCGCTTTGCTAACATGAAAGATACATTTTTCATAGTCTAGTCAATGATATAATTTTACTCCTTCATAAAGTATGGTTTGGCTGTATCTGGGTTTCAATTTACTTGTGTATGATTTTGATGCATTGTAGAAGATTGGAACTGGTCCGAAGATGCGTAATGCTGATCCATTGAGGAATAGCATAACGATTTGCATGGAACTCAAGGGTTGGTAAGCTTTTTGTTTTTATAAGGCGCACATCTCTAAAAAAAAGAGCACCGGTCTTCCATGTGTTTGCCCGCAGGGAAGCTACGCGGGTGCAAAAAAAAACCAATAAAATACCAGTGTGAACAAAGCTAGTGTCAACATGCATGCAGCAATGATTTTAACACCATGTATGTATATCAGTAGCTTGCACCTCCAGCATCTATAGGCGTTGAAGGTAGGATGAGGTAGAGGCTAATATGTCTACCCAGGCAGATGGTAAAAGCTATGCTCTTGCCGTGGTATTGGTGAAGAATATTTGTTCTACAACCTAGATAATCAGATCTAACTCTTCCAAGATCCACAGCCTGTTCTACCGCCTGACGGCTGGCATTTACAACAAAAGTTTTAGAAGCAATAGTCCAGTAATAGTTCAATAAACAATGATCCTCATCTCAGATCTTGTATGACACCGTTCATATTTAGCTTGTAAGATGACCCTCCAATGAATACTTCTAGATTTCGAGCAGCTTGACTGCCAGGTCTGCCATTGGCGCAAAGGTTGATGGTGCTTTGCCCCAGTTTAATGACTGTGATTATGATTACGTTTTTGGTGGTTTGTTCACATCTTGACGTTTACTTAGTAATGCCGTTTTTTAATCCTTTTATTCTATCAAACGTACCATTTTTGAATGGTTTGTCAGGTATGGCAGCTGAAGACGTCTGTAAAATATTATTTTGGTGTGCTTTGAGTTGATTGTTGTGGGGGTGGCTTTGATTTATCTGCTGCGCACGTAATCAGCATCAAATAGACATGTTTTGTTGCAGTGCGCTGGGTGCTTCTATGTTGAAATTTGGTGCAAGAATTTAGTCAAGGTAGTCTTGGTCTCTTTGTCACTTCTGTCATGACTTTAGTATCCCTGTGTTTCCGATCCCAGTTCTGAGAGAGATCGCAATATTTATTTCTCATTACGTTTCAGACAAGAGGACTACGAGTCAGGCTCCAGCCCACTGACACCACGCTGTTGTCGCTGCACGGCGTTGAAGAGGAGCATACAGCGCCTGCACCTGCCGCTCTGCCGTCGTGCGTGGATCCTCTGGACGTTCTTTCTCCCAAAACTCTCGTACTCACGACGCACGTATGTGGCGGCGCTCACTGCCGGGACATCCTGCAGGCGGAGTCGCTGGGACCGGGCCACCTGTGCCATGCTTACCTCCTCTGAGCGAGAATCACGTGATCTCTGTTGTCGATGCCGACGGCGGCCGTACCCGGGAGCTTCGCTCCGTCGATCAGTGGGCCGAGCCGTTGCGTTGAGGCTTCTGTGTCGACACGTCAGGCCAGGTGTTGGCTCCTGATGTGAGTGATATAGGTCTGGTACGCCAATTTTTTAAAAAGTTTTCTGATAGGAGCCATCCGCAGTGCTAACATACAAATGAATTTGAGACATCTTTTGGTGGTGGCCCCAGCTAATTGGCATCGTCTGAAGATAGCGGCATTTTTGTCATGCGGGAAAATACTTGGCTTTCTTACATTATCCATTAGTTCGCTTGTAAGTGCACTTAAACAAAGTTTGGCCTTCAATGGGCAGCTTTACTATAAACTGAAATAAACATATTAAGATAACGAGGTCACAGAATCAAGTAAACGTAAATCGTCGTGAATCAAAAACGTAAACGTAAATCAAAAAATCAAGTCAAGCTTTGGCATCAATTAAAAAGAGCCAGTCTTGTCAATCTATTAGTGCCTCCAGCTATGCAATAAGCACCAACAGCCTGTGGAATTAAAAGGGGGTCACTAGAATATCTTTCTATGGAGTACGGCAGGAGAAAAAACCAGAGGCTGTGAAAAATGTTCATGGTGTCATTCTTATTTAGATTTAATCTCAGATCAATTAGCCGGTTACCGAACAACCGGATAGTCAAAAGCCAATAAGTCAAAAATGTTAACAGGATAAAAATCAAATGTAAAAGGTCAAATAGGCAATATGTTGAGAGGGATAAAACTCGAATGGCTTTAAGTCAAACGGCAAAAAGCCAATAGGACAAGTCAAATGGCAAAACATTAAATGCTTAAAAGTTCAAAAGCTATAAGTAAAGTGTAACAAGTCACAAGACAAAATTCGAATGTAAAATGTCACAGGGGTAAAAGCAGGGTCACTTTATACACTTTCGGGGGCCTAAGCCCCCCACAACCAGTGTTGACTTAAGCCCCCAATGCTCCTCTGGAGCCCCCTCAGTGCATATGAGCAAAGAGGGAATATTGAGCCAAATAAACACAGGGCGAATATCTTAATCATTAGCACACTCGGTAGTAGGTACCTAAAAACATCACTTTTAATATTACGTTAATTCTGCACCAAATGCAATTATTCGACTACCTATTGTTTGTGTCACGCTAACTCCTTCACATGTTAAGCCAGTCTGCAAATGTCTGATAAGTTTTCAAATGATAACGCTTGGATTGGGATAACAAATAAGTTGACTGTAACATGCGCCGGGTTTTAAGAGTATAGGGTGGCCCAGATAAAGGTTGAAAAAATATTCCACACTTGAAGATATTGAAACAAGCATGAAATATGATGAAATAGGTTATATTCATACACTGCACTTATAACTACTGGTGTGCTTTTAAGTGGAAAGGGATGCTCTAGACAACACAATTTCTATGTTAAGTAAATATGCTCCTCAATATATCATCGTTCGATCACGTCATCGTACCTTATACAGCATTGATTGAGAACCAATTGTCACTCGTTATATCCAGAAGTCGTGCTTACGAACGCCAGATATCAACAGCTCGACAATTATATTTGCATTGGCCTTGATCGCCGCATGGGAGATGGAATGGCCGGATTTATGATGTTATTATGGCGTCATGGATGCCTGGGTGACCTTAAAATAGTCTCCTCTTAATAGTCTGCACATCTCTGCGGGTTTGTAGCTCAGAAACTAGAACAGTTTGGGTCTTAAGAAGGGCAAGACTGTGAAGTGCATCGTATGACCTCCAAAATGGCTATTTCAGTTCAAAACCCCTTAAAAATGTGGACCACTCCCTATAGCGCATGTTTTTCCTAGCAATGGCAAGTGTATTTGTCGCATAATCGTGACCTTTGTGGTTCTGCAATGCAATCAGTAATAGCGATAGTCATCAGCGATCCCTTGCTAATATTAAATTGGGCCTTTTTCTGTGAAGTAAATTCCTTACAAGCTTTTCCAAAAAGCCAGCCAACATTAACTTTGAACGGGAAGTTATTTCTCCACTGGAAGGTAACTTTGAATACCCAAAATGGATAAAAGAGTTATTTCTTAATTCTAGCATCGAGGACGGGAATTCGAGTGGACGAATTCCAGGGGAAATCAAGTTTTGGGATAGGTTAGGTATCAAGATAGGTTAATCAAGATAGGTTAGGTCAACTTTTTCGGCTGAGCCTCCTTTCACCACCAAGCAATTTTAGAAAGTGACACCCCTGGGTGAAAGCCAAAAGGGATCAAGACCGCGTGAATAACAGTCTTCCCGCTTGCCCCCTACTTCCCCTTGTAACCTTCCTCACTTGTACGTAAAACAGGAAAAGATGGGTCTAAGAAATCCAAGTCAAAATGAAAGAAGTTCCCAGGAGCCCTGAAGCAATTAAGCCAAAAACCTCGTCCGTTGCGCGGAGCACTTTCAGGTCCAACCCGG
Source organism: Pollicipes pollicipes (assembly GCF_011947565.3). Classification (NCBI taxonomy): domain Eukaryota; kingdom Metazoa; phylum Arthropoda; class Thecostraca; order Pollicipedomorpha; family Pollicipedidae; genus Pollicipes; species Pollicipes pollicipes. The sequence continues at coordinate 7,976,996 of NW_023597055.1, forward strand.
GGCATTCCGTGGCCTCTGCACAGCCACGATGCTTGTGCGCCTCATCTCCGTGGTCTCTGCACAGCCACGGTGCTTGTGCGTCTCATTTGCTTTCAGGCTGGGCTTCCTTTATATGTCAGCATGGACAATTGCACGACTGTAGCGGTCTATTGCTGTAGTCCGAGAATTTGTGTTGCAGTTAGAGGATTTTTGTTACAATTTTAGACTTTTGTCGTGATAAGAGACTTTCTGTTGTAGTTAGGGACTTTTTGTTGCATATGTGGTTAGAGAGGGCGCAGCAGGGAGAAAGCAGGAGGGCAGTTACCCAAATCCATAATTGAGCTAGTATATCAAAATTCGCCTTCATAAGACCCTTTCTGCATCAATTCGTGAACTTGACTCTGACTTCTACAATAAATACGTCTACTTTCAGAGTCCATGGAAAACCACGCGGTTATTTCCATCTCAATATCTGCCCAAACAATTTCGAAAACGTGATAAGTTTATGGGATAACTTGTTCAAAAGTTTGGCTACACAGTGACTAATCACCAGCCGAATGCCTTTAACAGTAACTGTTGCTTTTCACGACTTAGACCTGTCTAATCACAAAAATGACCGCCTGACAAGCAACAAGGTAACGTTTACAAATCTCAGCAGGCACCTTATGTCTAAAATTGTTTCTTATTTCTTTCATTGGTCTCCGTGACTCAACAAATGTGGTCACCTATGCCTCCCAGAGTCTGAAATAGCCGAGAAACGTGAAATAGATTTATCAAAATTACGGAGGCACGACACATTCTTAGCAGATGGAATAGAGAATGGTGGTAAAGCTTTGCGTGGGGTTCCTCGTCTTCTTGCCGCCGCAGCTCAGGAGACCAGGTCTTGCCCAGGACGTTCCTTTGCGAGCAGGCTTCATGTTTTCCGAGAGGGTCCGAAGCCGCCTGAAAAGTATTACCCGAACCCAAAATTCATGTCGCCGCTGGACGGAGGAATGTTTTTTATGGCCGTGGATTCCGTTGCTTGAAGACATGCAAAGCAGGTAAGCTTAAAGGCGTCACATTGCGAAAAATCATCGTGAGCTAAGACGCTAACCATCGCGCGAAAGGGCCATTTCTCGAGCTAAAGCTGGAGCCCTGCCTTTGCTCCTTTCCCGCAGTCGCAGAGACGAATAAATGGCTCATTCCAACTGGCTGAGCGGGGCAGGCTTCATCCCCTCTTTCCTCCCTCCTCTCTTAAGCACTCCCCGCGAACAATTGACCAGAGGTCCTTAGTGTGTTTTGAAACCCAGGGAAAGCCAGGGAAGTTACTTTCATAGCCTTTTTTGTAGTTGTCCATCTAAAGGTTATCCCTTTTACTTCTTGTTATTTGACTTTTGCGTTTGACCTGCATCCTTTTTGTTTTTTTATCCAGCTGACTTTTTTACTTTTGGTTGTTTGAGTTTTGACTGTTAACATCAGGCTGTTTGACTTTTTGCATTTCGATTTTATTCTTTTGACTTCTTGCCATTTGACTTCTGTCCTTTTGACTGTTTGGCTTTTTGCCTCTTGCAGTCCACTTTCATCCTGATTAACCTTTTGCCATTTGACTTTTTATGATATGACTTTTTGCCATCTCAGTTTCGCTCTTCGCCTTTTTGTGTTTCGTCTTTTTGTCCTCTTACTCAATTAGCCGCCAACAAAGTGAGTACTAGCGCCATTTTGATTTAAATCCAGTCTTGGCAAAGTTAGCCAGCTGACGCACGATGCCCAGCCGTATCTAGAATAGCCGTGGCTTTGTTACCCTCATGATAAAACAATTTAAAATCAAAGTCGGTCGTTATTGCCAATAGCCTGCTGCATAAATCTCATGACAATCTTTCTGGCTTTAATGATCAGAAGTGGGAAGGAACATGTGGTAAGAGTATTGGGCCAAACGTTTGATCCAAGGCTGCAACATAGCATCGCACGCTGCAGCACGAAATATAGTTTGATGGGAAAATCGTCAAAAATATGAAAGCATGCAAAAGCGGGGTAGGTAAATCGCGCCTTTTGCGCTAACACGGCTAACTTCCGCTTCATGGCTTTTGTTTGAGTTCCCGATTTGCTTTATTCCGAACCACTTTTTTAAGATTTGATCCGAAGCCTTTGAATGGATGGATTTCCGGGATCAGAGCTCACGCTAAGCAGTGCTTGTTGTGTGAGCCCTGACCCCTACCATCCGATCGCGCAATTCCATGTCAACGGCAGAATTTTGTGGCGAAAGCTTAACGTGCCGCAATGCTCAGCACGATCCGTCCTGCCCTCTGACGTCAACTGACCTTTAGCGCGACCGCTGCCACCGGCCGCAGGCCATACCTGTCAAGGGCAAATAGCGAGCGCCCTAAAGCGACTCGAACCCCTCCCGCCACGGGTGGGTGAATCGGGAGGCAGGCGCTCTAACCAACTAAGCCACCGGGACGGACGCTACGACCAATAGCATGCATTTACTAAGCTCGCAGTCTGCTTTGCGCAAATGTTTGTTTAAAATAGTGAATATTTGTTTAGCGTTTAGCGATATTTTGACACGAGGAAGCAAATGAAAATTTGCTGTGAATTTCGAAACCAGCTGTACTGCCATTATACCGTCGTTGATCAGCATCTTTTTAAAGCGTTATGAAGCTAAATGTGCGTGAGGTAACGGACGCTATGCCACCGTGGAAGGGAGAAACCGCGCATGTCACGTGCTTTCGCAATGGTTCTGTTACTTCGCTCGCGGTTACGTGGTTCTGTGTTACGCTCTTCGCCTCGCAGAATGGTGCACGCGATGGACGGAGGAGGTGGAATGAGCATCTCGCAAGTGTGAGGCAATGGCGATGAAAAAATATCGATAGACTCAAAATACACAGCGGCCATCTTACTCTGGACGCCCCCAACGCACCCATCGTTGGGGGCCGTTCAGGCACTGATTCATGAAGATCCTTGGCGTTTTTACGAGCGCACCGGGCTACTAAGGCTATTTCGCGCTCTCAGTTACCATTTCAGCATTCTATTCTGTTAGACTGGTCTAGAACTAGAACGATTTATTATTTAAACAAATATCAAATCCTGTCCAATCAGATAAATCCTGCGCACCTCGAAGCGAAGTTCCGACGCCGACATTATAGACATATGGTGACGTCACAAGATCACGTGACTTGGTGGTCGACTCACCGGATAACCGTACTTGGCACACAGGACGTTGAGCCCACTCAGGTTTGACAAACTTAGCCGACGACCGCGATGAATTGCAATAACGTGCGGCTCTCAAACTTGTGGCATTGGTAATACGAAAAAAGGAGAGATGTAGGTGGTTTTTGGTCACAGCGAACACGACGGCAAAGTTGTTTGCTTTTCATGGTACAGTTAGTTTGCTTTTCATGGTACTGTTTAAGCCAAGATATCTCATATTCGGGACGGATCTGAGAGAAGGTGCCCTTGGTCTCTTCTTGGTCAATTACTGGCACACGCACCAATGGGACAGCTTTTAGATCATTTCCATTGAGATCATTTGCAGCGGCTCTATTTGCCTACACCGTGCAATGTACACGATGACGCAATCAAACGATGACTTGTTTAGAAGCATATTTACTTAAAAGAGAACTTGTGTTGTCTAGGGCAGTCTTTCCTACTTAGAAGTATACCAATGGTTATAAGTGAGCTTTTTTATTATGTCCGATGCCTGCTCCAATATCTTCAAATGTGAATCATTTCTTTTAAAAACGTCCCAAAACAGCGGATTCGCAGTATGCAAACAGTAGCACGTCTGTTCTGCACCGAACGTCCCGCACTGTTACAGGCACGATGGCTCGTTTCCTCGTTCGTGATCATAATAATTGCTGATAATTGTGCTTTGTCGCCCCACAAAGTGTTTCCATCCAGGGTAAGGGCTGTCGTGTGCTGCCATCTAGGGTGAGCGATGCCTTGTTCTATCACCCGCAATGTGTAGGGGAAGCACACTTGTTGGCGGGTTATTCTGCGCGATTATTTGGAAGCTGGTAGCTGTCAAGTTAAATACGTAGACATGGCAGGGGCGTGGTGGACATCCGTCCTCGCATCCTTCATGCTTTCTTCTGCATCCTCGCGACGCCCCGCTCGTCCGGGGTAGGTTGAACGCGTCAGCGATGAAAGGACAGAAGCGCCGCCAGGTGGAGCAGCGGTCCGAGCGCCGAGCACACATCCCGCAGAGGGGTTCCTGTGCAGGAAAAGCCTCGGCGGATGAGTCCACGTGCATGCAGTTCTGCCCCGCCACTATCAATCCCGCTTCATCCCATGACCCTGAAACGGCCATGGCTTGCCGAAAGGTCTCAAATCTAAACAGCAAATAATAACAGCGTGGTGGCAGGTTCGATCAGGCTCCGAGCTTTTGGATGGTTGTGGGTTGCCGCGCCTGGGCATGTGTTCACGAGCACGCTGCTTTCGTGTTTGACTGACCTGGGAATTGCAGGCCTGCGCTGCCCATTACATATGTTTAACCTCTTCGGCTGCTTAACCTCTACGCCTGCTGTGCCGAAAGGCGACACAGAGACACAGACTTCGTGACTAGTCTCGCATCACTGCAGTGACGGGTTAACGACGTCCAGACTCGCTTTCGACGCACGTTCTCGCGAAAGTTTGAAGCCGAGGATTTTGCCTTCTTCGCGTTAGTCGAATCGAGAAATTAAATTGCGGCCATAATGCAATGCTGAAGGAAAACCCCGCCTCTGCAAGCCACGTGCATACAAATGTCAAGCTGTTCATTATTCACACCGCGCAATTTTTGAAGAACTGCGCTTGTTATTGCTGAAAACTGTGCAAACCTGCAATCAGTGGTTCTAAAGATTTACAATTTCATAAAAGCACAACGGCTTGGCTAGAACTGGCTGGGCCACGCCGGTTGAAAATATCTCGGAGTCCAGCTATGACTCGCTTAGCCAGTGGCCCAACCCGCAATATTTATTTCACAGCTCGCAGTTTGGGTCTGACAAACCATGATTGGTTCTATGTAGGATTTAGTTCTGAGACAGACGCCGAGATCTGTCATTTAAAAGGCGCGCGGCTTGTAACTAATTTGTCTGCAATCAATGATCTTTAATAAGGCGTTATTTTTGCCGTCGACTTACGCAGACATGGCGTGGTAATGGCCAATTGGCATTAGGAAAAACGACGAAATGTGTTGCATTCGCGTAAACTGACAGAACGCTGGTTCCGATCTTTCCCCCACGGCTTACCTGGGTTCCCCCAGTCCTGGCAACACCACTGGCGCTCCGCAACCCATGTTCATTCGTAGCGTGCGATCAGAACTCAAACGTCACACGCGGTCAATACCCAAACACTAGCGCGGAACGACGTCCACTGGCCTCCTGTCCTCCTTACCGTGTGGAGGAGACGCGAGACGTGAGACGTGAGACGTGAGACGTGAGACGCGAGACACGAGAAGAGACGAGAGAAGAGACGTGAGACGAGAGACGCGAGACGCGAGACGCGAGACGCGAGACGAGAGAAGAAACGTGAGACGTGAGACGAGATAAGAGACGTGAGACGCGAGACGTGAGACGAGGCAAGAGACGTGAGACGCGGGACGTGAGACGAGAGACGCAAGCATGAGCGACAAGCATGATTTTGCAAAATTGCGTTGTTCGAAAGAGGTAAAATTCTGTTCGAAAGATCAGCCAACGAACAGCCAGCGAGACCAATCGTTTCTCACTTTGATGAGAGAAGCGCAATTGTATCCTTCACTCGCATTGCTTGTGACGCAATATAAAACAGAATAACATACACTCCAGTTGACTCTAACCCCTGAACCCCAAAAGTCCAGCGAAAAGCATGCTCATCTGTCATTCTCATTCGCACAATTGCTTAAACCAATTTTCAAAACACCGAAAATATCCCATGTCACCGCGGAGGGTCAGGACAATCCTGGCATGGCCCACCTGACACTCCACCTCGTGGCGGGTCAGGCCCTGACGTACTCAGAGCCGTGTTACCGCCTATGGGGTCAGACAGCTGTTCCGGGTCATACCTATCACTGCCAGCGCTCACTGTGCAATTCCCCCTCCCCCCCCCCCCCCCACACAAACACATGTCATTGCAACGGTGCCCAAAACGCGCACCAGTTCCAGCTGTCACGAGACCCGTCACGCAGACAGTGCGTCATCGTGATCAGCACGCGCAAGCACCGCCCACCATCTCCGTCCACCAGGTCCCGGCCCGACCTGGCGTCCGCCTTGAAACGCTTCACATCATCCCCCCCCCCCCCCCCCCCCCCCCCCCAGGCCGGCCCAGGGGCGCAGAGCCATAACACCGCACGAGGCGCCCCGGCACTGGCCGCTCCTCACCCCCACACAAACACCCCACATCCCCGCGAGGTCGCAGACGCGTCACTGCTGCACCGCGTCCTGCACCAGGACAATCACCGCGCACTGAGGTCCGCCGGTGCGGCTTCCACTGGCCCGTCGGTCCACTTCCCCCGGCGCCGCTGCCTCCTCGGCGCTGGCCCCCGCTGCCACTCACAGCGGCGACGGCTGCTACCGCGCGCCACGCGAGCCGGCCGCCTCCACGGCGGCCCAGTTCTCGGCCAAACGCACCAGCATCTCGTCGGGGGGCGACGGCGAAGGCTCAGGGGCGTCACGACGCGCCCGCGGCTGCGCAGCCGGCAGAGACATCTGGTGAGAGAGCCAGCACTGTAAGTTACGCTGACGAACACGGTTTTAGTTCATTGGGAACTTGCTGGGAGCGGGTAGCCATGCACGCGCGACTATTTGCAGATCTTCCCCACGGAATCCGTCACTTCTGCTGCCATCTGTCAACGAGTTTTCCAATAACCCCGCGCGCTCGCCGCGTGCCGAAGCGGATTCCGGCTGCCCGGCCATCACCACCAAGGTGATCATCGTCATCATATATTTAGTACGAATCGTTCTAAATATATGGCTTAGTGTTTGATTCGAGGCAATGTGCTGCATGTTACGGGAGAAAAACAATGAGGCAACCACGGCGAAAACGCCCCGAGGACGTAAGAAAAACGCATCGGCGCAAACATTATCTTCGATATCACAATAGCAAAATCTCGACAAGCACATTGCATAGCTCTGGGGAGCCACAATGGCTGGTGGCGGGCGGTTACGGGACGACGCCTCATGATAAGGAAACGCCCTGTGCAACATGCACAGTCAGAAAGAGGGCGGCTCGAACGAGCCATCGTCGACCAGCGAATGGGTACCCCAGACCAGCAAAGCCATCATCCTCTGCTCTCAACAGCTCCAACTCCATACCACCCTCAGCAGCGTCCGTAAAGATGGGAGTTACCTTCGACTGTATGCGGCGCTGGGAGAATCATATCCAAACTGCTAAAAAGTGTAAATCCATCCTATTTTGTCTAAAGTGATATCAGATTTATCACTTTTTCACACCCATAAACTCCTAATCGAAGCCCACGTTTCTCCTCTCATCTTTTACTGCCTCTAAGTCTGGGACGTGGCCGCGGTTCGCTTTCTATGCCGAGTACAAGGCCGAATTTCGCGGCCCGGATCATCTGTGGGCGCGTGGCCCAGATCACATTTCGCCTGTCTTGTAGGCGTTAAGCTGATGTGGCATGAGTGACCTTGTTCCACACCGTGACCCCATTGGCGCCTTCAAAGCCCTAATGACCCCTGTGCTCCCGTGGCGGTCCGGTCGCTGTCCACCCCTCGCACCGCTGTTAGCGCGTCACGAGGTCGGCGGTGGTCGTCGCTCCGGGACTGCCCGCTTTCTGGAGCAAGCCATAGGTTGCTGCAGTTCAACATTGGTCAGCAAGTTCCAGCTCAGGCAGCCAGAAAAACTGCGTGAAAGACTAAGATTAACGCGCAGGGCATTGTCGCAATGCGCTGCTTCGTCCTGAAACCATTGTAGCTCCCTGAGCTATGCTCTGTTCACGTGCACACTTTACCAATGTGACCCAGATGCTAGAACTTGCTTGTGAGCGGATTTTACGTTCTTGGTGTTTTACCGTTGTCGCGTCTTCCTTTTTATCGTACAGCACGAAACCCATTGACCGGAGTCAAACATTAAGCCATGGATATTGAATGATTCATGACGAAACATGATAATGATTTTCATGATGGTTGCAGCCACGGCCAAGAGTGCTGCTGCGGCCAGCCGGGATCACACGGTGTGATTCGAGAACACGTCGACAGATGGCAGCAGGACTGGCAACAATTCCATACGAAGGTCTACGAAAAGTCGCTCGTGCTTTGTTGAAATGTGGACTCTAGTTGCAGATACGATCAATACTTGCCGATTGTTAGGACGGAGGAGCGTGTCATACAGCATTGCTACCTTATCTTGTTGCCGAAGCATTGCAAAACGTTACTCTCGCTTCACGCTTGCTTATCTAAAGCATCACGGCGAGTGATCACCCATACGACACTCACTGTTGAAAAACCGTTGAAAACTTTGGAAAGCAAACAACCTTGCCTCAAATACACTGAAGATTAAAGCCCAAATAGGTGGCGAACTAGGCGAAAGGAAATCTCACAAATTTGCGATCGCCGTTTCCGCTGTCAGCAGCTGGTACAGGAGGAGGCGCCGGTGCTGGTCCAGCCGCGCCAACAGGCTGCTGCTGCTGCTGCTGCTGAACCGGCTGCTGCTGCTGCTGCTGCTGCTGCTGTGACATCACCTGCTGGTGAATCCACGCCGCCTGCTGGTTCGGCTGCTGACTTTGAATCATCGGCAGCTCGTTGGAGCCCGCCTGCTGATTCGGGCTCCGAAACAGCGGCTGCTGGTTTGGCATAGCCGGCTGCTGTTGCTGAGCTACGAGCTGGCCGGCGACCTGCTGGCCAGACATCCCAACCACGTTCTGTTGCTGTACTCCAGCGTTGGCCATAGGCTGTTGTACTCCGGCGTTGGCCATAGGCTGCTGTACTCCTGCATTGGCCATAGGTTGCTGTATTCCTGCATTGGCCATAGGTTGCTGTACTCCTGCATTGGCCATAGGTTGTTGTACTCCTGCATTGGCCACAGGTTGCTGTACTCCAGCGTTGGCCATGGGCTGCTGTACTCCAGCGTTGGCCATAGGCTGCTGTACTCCAGCGTTGGCCATGGGCTGCTGTACTCCAGCGTTGGCCATAGGTTGTGGTACTCCAGGACTGGCCATAGGTTGCTGTACTCCAGCGTTGGCCATAGGCTGCATTACTCCAGCGTTGGCCATGGGCTGCTGTACTCCAGCGTTGGCCATAGGCTGAGGTACTCCAGGACTGGCCATAGGTTGCTGTATTCCAGCGTTGGCCATGGGCTGCTGTGCTCCAGCGTTGGCCATGGGCTGCTGTACTCCAGCGTTGGCCATAGGCTGCTGTACTCCAGCGTTGGCCATAGGCTGCTGTACTCCAGCGTTAGCCACAGGTTGTGGTTCTCCAGCGTTGGCCATAGGTTGCTGTACTCCAGCATTGATGACAGGTTGCTGCACTCCAGCGTTGGCCACAGGTTGCTGTACTCCAGCATTAGCCATAGGCTGTTGTACTCCAGCATTGGCCATAGGTTGTTGTACTCCAGCATTGGCCATAGGTTGTTGCAGTCCCACATTGGCCATAGGTTGCTGCACTCCAGCACTGGACATAGGCTGTTGTACTCCAGCATTTGCAATAGGTTGTTGTACTCCAGCGTTGGCCATAGGTTGCTGTACTCCAGCGTTACCCACAGGTTGTTGTCCTCCTGCATTTGCAATAGGTTGCTGCAGTCCAGCATTGGCCATAGGTTGCTGAACTCCAGCGTTGGCCATAGGTTGCTGCACTCCAACGTTGGCTACAGGCTGCTGTATTCCAGCTTGAACATCCACACCCGCATTGTCCGGAACACCGGCGTTCCGCTCCAACTCTTTGGCAGAGCGTTGCTGCTTCATCTCCTTAAGCAGCTCCTTTTGCTCCTTCAGTAGCTCCTTCTGCTCCTTGTGGGTCTCCTCCAGCTTCTGCAGCACCTGCTCCTGCTTGGCCTCGATTTCCTTCTTCTGAGGGTCGGCGGCCTTCAGCGCGTCGTCTCTCTCGCGCTCCTCCTCCTCCTTCTTCAGCGCGCCCGCGTCCAGCCGGTCACCGCCCTCCGTCCTCTGCTCGCCTTCCTCCGCCTTCGGATCTGCGTCCTCCGCCTTCGGGTCTACGTCCTCCGCCTTCCGACCTGCATCCTTCTTCTTCCGGCCCGCGTCGTTCGGCTTCTCGCCAACGTCCTCGCGCTTCCGGTCGCGGCTCTTCGCCTTGCGGCCGCCGGCCTTCGCCTGCCGCTCCGCCGCCTCCGGCTGCTCGGCGCCGCGCTCCTGGGGCTCGGCGCCGCCGTCCGCCGGCGGCTCCGGCACGGCAGGCTCCTTCCGGACCTCCTCAGCCCCGGGAATGGCCGCCGCCACCAGCGGCGTCTCCCCCACGGCGTCTGCAAAACGGCGGCGGACCCGGGTCAGACGAACGACCGCGTCAGGAAACGCAGGGACGGAGTCGATGTCGCCGTCCACACGTCAATTAACTGTACTGGTGCATCTCCTCCCAAAGATTTTCGAAAGTGAACCCATGTACACTGCGATGAGAGACTGGCCATGTCTTGTTTTTGTTTTAGCGCCATGTTTGGTGAGGCGGTGAAATGATCGAGACCGACGCAACATATGACAGCAGCTCCTGCTTGGAACTTCCGGTAGGAGTTGAAGGCACAGACACCAGGTTACACGGAGTGCTCAACATTTGTGTGAGGTTTTGAACTGAAAGAGCCATCTTAACGATCATTTAGTGTAGTTCACAGCCCTGCCCTTCTAAAGACCTAAGCCCCTCTAGTTTTTTAGCTACACGCTCAAAGATGCGCGGCTACGCGTATCTCTTACGCGTATTTCAAAGATATGAAGATACGCGGGATATTTCGGGGAGACTGTTTCAAGGTCACCCAGGCATCCATGGCATCATAATAAGGTCACAAAAAGATTATTTTCGAGTCGTTCATGTCTGGCGTTCATAAGCAAAATTTGGCTCTCAATCAATGTCGCACAAGGTACGATGACATAATTAAACAATGACGTATTAAGGAGCGGATTTACTTGACAGAGGATTGTGTTGTCTATAGCAGTCTTTTCCACTTAACGGTATACCAATAATTGTAAGTGAGCTTATTTTATCACATCGGGCGTTTGCTTCAACGTCTTCAAATATCAAACATTCCCTTTAAAGCCTGCAACGAAGACCGGCAAAGAAGGACGTAATGCTTCAGCTAGATTGACCAACCCGCTGAACGCCCTCCCTCAGACCCCACATTCCTAGTGCGTCGGCGACCACAGTCTTCGCAGCGCCGGGCGGTGCACACACCGTGTTTGAGCGTGGTGTTGGCCACCGCGGGCAGCGGCGCGGCCCGTGACGTCACAAGCTGCGGCACGGGCGCCACGGACGCCGGCTCCTGCGCCAGCTGGTCCGCGGCGTACAGGTTCATGTAGGTGCCGCAGATGAGCAGCACGATGCCGAGCACGAACGTCACCTGCGACGGCAGGTTCAGGGACGGCGTGAGGCGTCGCTCATCGCTCATTGCTCGTCGCACGTCGCACGTCGCTCGTCGCACGTCGCGACGCCGCTCAACGTCGTCTGAACCGGAATGTCAGCTCTGGGGTGGCTTACAGCATGCGTTGACGCACCGGCGCTGGGCGGAATACAGGCAGCACAAGCGCGGCACGTTGGCAACGGCCATGACACGCGACAGGCGATGCCAACCCATTTCTAACGTGAACGCTATGCTGCACGGATATGTATGCATGCTGCACCGATGGTAAGCTTTAGAACAAGTTGTTCAGTGCATTGGCGAGAAACTTTATTCACATAGATAAGACAGTGGCATGAGCCTTATTCCTCGGAGAAAACCAGGAGAATGGGGATAGAGTTGGGTTGGTATTTTGGCAACATGCCTTTATCGAAACAATAGCAGAAGACTAGATAGACTAGATAGACTTCTGCTGCTGTTTCGATAAAGGCATGTTGCCGAAATATCAACCCAACTATATCTCCATTCTCCTGGTTTTCTCCCAGAAATAAGGCTAATACTACTGTATTATCTACGTGAGTTTCAGAACAGACTGCGTCTGGACCTTAGCAATGCGCCTGGTGAGGGTGGAGGCGATATATTGGACGTGCCATATAGATTTCGTGAAGATGAAAGCTAGCTGTAAAATACATTGCGCACCCGTCTCGGCAGAACCCCCCGCTGAGTCCGTCACCCGATGGGCGCCTCACCTGCGCCGCCATTTTCTCCAGGTTGCTCCTGGAGGTGTTCTTGATGAACATCACCGATGGAAAGAGGATGGCTATGGCGGTGCCCATGGTGGAGCCCAGCAGACCCAGAACAACCTCTGCAAAAGTATCGGTATCTTTATCTTCGACGTTCGCAAACCCGCAACCACAACTTGGATGCTTGGACAAGACCTACTGGAGCGTGCTCAGAGTAGAGCGAACAGCATACAAACTTTGAATGTCCTCATCTGTCGTTGTCAGGTTGTCGAACGATGACTGCAATCCTCCATTCTCGGAGCCCTGCCGCAGCAAAAGACAGCATCACCGCAATCAAAAGACACCCCCCGGCTGTCAGCGGCAGCAGCGAGCGTACCACCACCTACCTATGCTGGGTATGACGATGCCGATGCACATGGCGGTCGCCAAGATGCAGAAGGTGATGCACTTGAAGCGCGTTTCGGGGATGTAGTTCTGCGGCAGCTCCAGGCTCGACCCCGGCTGGAAGAGCGGGCGGAATCAGCGGTCTCTCCACAGCGCACCCTGGACGGGTCACTGCGACCGGTCTGAGCTTTAGGTCCAGTCCGCGGCATCCTGTCTCGTCTGGCCTTGTTCTCGTCTGGTCTGAGTCATTATCGCAGCTCCAAAGTTGCAGATGCAGCTTGGACAGAAACACCGGCTTGGGTCACGAACCAAGCATGGGTCACGATTTCAGCCCCTGGATCAAATGTCCAGTTTGGGTCACAATTCTGTACGGGTCACCTGTCCAGGAGTCAAAGTGCCATTGTCGGGGAAGAGCCCAGTCTGGGTCAAATTCCAGCTTGGGCCACCGGACCCACCCGGCTCACCACTCCAGCCTCGGCCACAAACCTAATCCGCATCACAGTCCAGTCTTGGTTGCGTGTCCAGTTTGCATGCTGAGCTCATCTTGACTCACAAATCCAGCCTGAGTCGCACACTGACTTGGGCGCCAAACAGCCACCTATCCGTCAATAGGGACATCCGGAACGAACTACAGATCCAACCGCTACCACCATCATCCCCTGAAGTGAATCGCATTGCGTCTTACGCATCCAGCGTGCGCTCACCTGACTTCCGTTCACCAACACGTCCTGCCGATCATAAACGTCCGCAACGAACGTCCTCAGCGCTCTGAACGCGGCACAACTGACCCGTCTAAACAGCAGCGAGTTGACGCTGGTCCGACACGGGTAGACGATCAGCGGGAAGCCCAGCGCGATGGACATGACGAAGCCGATGTTGATCCAGCGCGAGACCGGTGACGGCATCAGGTGGACCAGGATGTTGCCTGCGGCAGACACCGGTTACCGGTTCTCCAGCGCTCGGCAGTGTCACGCGAGGAGCTCGTCATTCGTGCGAGGGCGCACGATGTTTACAACATGATGGATGAAAGAATGGCCATCATCACTAAAACAGACGATGATGATGGTCATCATCACTGAAACCTTTTGGGTAAATTTTTTAAAACTAAAAATTAAAATGCAAAATTAATAAAATTTGAGCAGATTGGAAAACGCTTCGAGGAGCTGAAACGCAAAAAGGAGATATAGGGGTCTTCAATCAATGCTTACGTGAAGAGTGCCCTATCCCAATCAGGTTCAGTTCCAGAACAAGGACGGGTGTTGGAACCGGGAAAGGAACGGGTGTTGGAACCGGGAAAGGAACGGTTGTTGGAACCGGGAAAGGAACGGGTGTTGGAACCGGGAAAGGAACGGGTGTTGCAACCGGGAAAGGAACGGGTGTTGCAACCGGGAAAGGAACGGGTGTTGGAACCGGGAAAAGAACGGGTGTTGGAACCGGAAAAGAAACGGGTGTTGGAACCGGAAAAGCCCCACTGGAACCACTCGGAGCAACGTCCATATTGACCCGTGATGTCCCGAAACACTCCAAAATATTGTACATCATTCCATTCAACAAGCATTCGTGAAAACGGATCTTGCGCAACTATAAGTGACGCATTAATTGTTCCACTTACGTTACCAAAACGGGCTGGCAGTATCCATTTAAAGCAGGACTCCTCTGACATCGTTACACATAACTTTGGTCACGTCCTGCCGAAAATTATGCAATCACCAACTTCCAAGCGTCAATCCATCACAGATCACCTAACCCGACTCCCCCACCGGTCGCAGAATGTGACGTCATCACTGACCGCCGAACGGGACGTCGTGGAGGGCGACGTAGCCGAAGAAGCCGACCAGGATGTAGACGGAGCTGCAGAGGTTGATCGCTCCGGCCACCACCGTGTTCATCCGACCTAGCGACGGGTCTGGCAGGTTCTCGTAGATGGAGAACACGTTACTGCGGAGGGAGGAAGTGTCAGGGGTAAAGGAAAGGCAGCGAGCCCTCGTACATACTGAATCACCATCTCGCACATGGTCCATCCACACCCTCTAAGGGGACAGATCTCCCTCCATCTGTGCCCCTTTAAGGGGACACAGGACACACACCCTTTAAGGGGACAGATGGAGGAGACAGATCCGACAAATGAGCAAGACGGGTCTAAGGGGACAGTCGGCAAAGGCGACACGCTGCTGCGGAGAGAGGTGGAGCCGGAGGCGGGTAATGGGCAGGAGGAAGCTCTTGTGGCCGTAGAATGGACACAGGCGACGGCGCGCACGCCAGCGTCAGAGCCTGGGTGTAGCAGCTCTTAGATGGGAAATGCGTTGATTCGGAGGGAGCAGACCTCGGAGACAAACAGCAGGCAGCACACCTCGGGGATGACAAAACTTGCTGCTGAAATTGATTAAATTCATTTTAATTCCTGAAAAAACGAAAAATTGCTGGGTGGCCGTCAGACTCGAGGAATGTGCAGCAAGATCTCCATGATGGATATCACGTTGCAGCGGAAGGAAGACTGTTGGGCGGTCAAGTGGTAGGCTTCGGTTGGTGCAAAGCCATCAAAGAACAAGATGAACGTCCAAACGCCTTTTTTGACACCACACTCGAGCGACACTGACCCAAAGGAAGATAAGCACTGAACATAAGCGCTACACGAATAACAACCACATCATCGCGCGCGCACAAGAGCAGAAGTTTGGAGCCCGGGTAGTAAATCCCATTCGGATTTGTTCGAACTGCCATCGCTTACCTGTGGGAAGTGACTATCACACAGACTGCTTCGCCCTGGATCTATACTGTTCACCAGATTCATACCCTGGATCTATACTGTTCCACAGATTCATACCCAGTCCAATGCTGCCACGCCAAGGCATACCGCACAAAACACGCACAAAACGGCCACGAAGTTCCTCCCTTGGTATCTGGACGCAGCCTCGGGCCGCATCCGGCTGCCGGTCGGCATCGACGGAGGTCACCGTGACCGGGGGCGCACGCGCCGCCGGCCGTGGCCGGGCGGCGGCGGCCCCGCAGCCAGCGCGGCGGCCGACCCCCGGCAAAAACCGGCCGACCGAGGGTCATCGGGGCGGCCACGCCCCTGAGTCGGGTCAGCGGCGCCGGGCGGCCGCCGGTGCGGGCTGGCGGCCGCCCGGCGCCGCTGAGAGTGAGCGCCGCTGCCCCCCACCGCGGGAGCACCCGCGGCGCCGTGAAGCACCGGCAGACGGCGCGGCGGCGGCGGCGGCGGCGGCGGCGGCTCGCGGCGCGCGCTTCTGCCCCCACCGCGGGGAGCGCTCCACGCGCCGCGCAACACCGGCAGACCGCGCGGCGGCGGCGGCGGCTCGCTGCGCGCGCTCGCGGCGTAGCCGGCCCTGCTCCGCGCACAGCTGCAGCGGTTGCTCGGCTCGTGCGGCGCGCAGCGCACGCCGGTCGCCCACTGAACGCGGGTGAGGCAACGCCTTTCGGCCGGGTGGCAAAATCTGTCATGGATAGCTGGGTCGTCGGGAAAGCTCAAAACAGACTGCGAGATGAGAAGCACCGGCTCATGGAGTCAGTCATCTGATGCAAGAGCGGAAACTCAGCCGGTTGGCGAAATACGGCACCACATCAGACGCCATCTAAAGCAGGATTCCGTTCTAGAGGGAAGCAGGCGAACGGCATTTACCTAATCCTCAGAAATGAATGTTTTTCTGGTCGAAAGGGGACGCTAGGGGGAAGGTTTTCTCTCAAGGTAGGAACCTTGTTCAAAAATCAGTTGCCGAAACACAACAGTTTGCGTAGCAAGTATATTTATAGTTTTTTTGTGCAGCGAGTAACTTAATGCAAATTCGTGCACGCGTGTGTCGGTATACTGCTCCTCCTTCCCGCACGCTTGATCCAAAATAGACGGGCCGTTATAGTCATAAGCGATTGATGCATATTGTGCAACGTTGCGCACATGCGCCTGGCCAAAAGCGTTAGCACTGACAAAGGTCCTGCGAGGAAAGCATTGATATGTACCAACTGCATTGAGCTTTGAAAACTGTTTATCACGCAGGATGACTAAAAAGTGGTTCTAAAAAGTTGCAGCTGCCATAGCCAAGAAACGAAAGATACGAGATTAATAAATGGTGTATATTGTAAATCGAAATGGAGGGTTTTGAAGACAAATCCTGGTGGTTCCATGGCAGTAAATGACTTCAATTATATCCGTAAATATAAGTAGAGGCTTCATTGTATCGCTGTTTTCTACGTAGATTTGAACCCAAAGTTCCCTTTCAGCCCTAGATACCAGCCCGGCATAGAGCGCTCCCATAGTCCCATAGTCCCATAGTCCCTAATTTCAGAACGGGAACCATGATCTAAAGCCAATGCCGCGCGCAACAGCAGCTTAACAAAACGCTGTTCATGACCTTCAAACGATGAAGGGCATGCTGCGTAGCGTGCGTTCCATGGAGTGGAAAAAGCGGAGCGAAGGAGACCGCGAATGTACCATTTCACGCAGGGCAAAGTTAGCAGATCTGGGGACGGTGTTGCCAGATCTGAGGACCGTGTTGCCAGACCTGCTGCCAGGCCTTGTGACCAACCCTGTGTTCGACTCGAGCCGAATCATGAATCGGCCCATGAGTCCATCATTTTGGGATGAGTCGTGAGCCGAAGCGATTCGCCAGAAAAAAACTGTCGCTTAGAGTCATGAGCTGAATCACATTCTTTGTAAATTTCATGAGCTGAATCATGAGCCAATGGTTACTAACAATGTTGTCAGCGAGTCACATAGCCCAAAGGAAGATGGTAACATGGGGAAACACAGCACACTCCATACAAATTAACAGACCATTGCAGTGTCTTATAAAGAACAGCATCCAGCATTAGTTATAAAGAACAGTACCCAGCATTAGTTATAAAGCACAACATCCAGCATTAGTTATAAAGAACAGCGTCCAGCATTAGTTATAAAGCTTTTGCAAAATCAGCACGAAGCTTGCAATTGTAATTTCTAAGCAGCAGACACAATATCGTTCGTCCTGACGAAAATTTGATCAAATCTCAGCTAGGAACTAGATGATATTGCATGGCACAGACATCCTACATTCCTGTGTCCTACCCTTAAATGAGGAAAAGATTGGCTGCTACAAATGAGATCAAAGGAATGGCCATATTTTTCCCCGTCAATTATCAAAGCAATGCACTAATTTATATATATATATATATATATATATATATATATATATATATAAATGAACCAGATTTAAATCGAATCTTTTAGTCCCAAGCTGTGTGAGTCATAGGTCAAATGACTCAATGCAAGCTAATAAGCCTTAAGCGAGTCGATTTAAAAAAAAAAATGGAATGACCATGAGCCGTTAGCTGAATCAAATTTATCGTTAACTGAATCTGTGAGTCAGTCCTGGGCCTACTTAACAATGTGAGTCGAATACAAGTCTGCCAGCGACCGTGTTGCCAGGTCTGGCTGCATCGCGTTGCCAGACCGGGGACGGGTGGACAGTATTCAGTTTCCCCACCGCACCTTGACAGGCGACAAAAACGGCGCGGAGCCGACAAGAACCGGCCGCCAGGTTGCCAACTCAACGCCAGACCGGGTCAGCGGCCGCAAGGGAGGGGGAGGGAGGGGGGAGGGGGCGCACAGGGCAGGAACGGGCCACGCAGCCGCCGCGTGCGGCCCCCATTGATACCGGCCGTTTGTCATTCATTTACTCGCTGCGGCCGATGAAAGTCATCGATCGCCGCACGACAGACACCAGAGATCACTTCTGAGGGCTTGTTTGTTTGACTGATTGGGCGCCAAGAGATCCATAGTGCTAAGACTTCTCGTCACACGGCGTGGATCACCTGGGATCAGCTCCCAGGTGGCGGTGGCATTCCTGCGTGGTCATGGAGCGCGCTTCAGCGCTCCGGTTCGACGCGAGTGGAACAGTACAGGGGAAGCAAACCCACATTAGGACTAGATTTCACCCAGCCCAGATTCTGCACCGCGGCAATGACTGGCAAATTCCCTTTGCCGGCCAATATCTTCCTAAGATAAGAACGGCTTGGTCATGTGACATGACACGTGAAAGCTCTCCTTCACCAGACACAATCTGTCTCGCCTAGGCGGAAGTTACAGACGACCGAATCAAACAGCATCAAACTATTGTCTATTACAGCATCAAACTATTGTCCGACGCCCTTCTAACAGTTACGCCCTTCAGTCTAACTATTACAGCATCAAGCTATTGTCCGACGCCCTTCAGTGTGATGAATGAGGGAGCTTTATGGACAATTCAAACATGGGGGGGCGGGGGGAGGGGGAGGTGTATAACTACAAATACGTTGGTGTGGAGTTCTGGACATTCCACACCAACTTTCAGCATGGTGTGGAGCTTTCCACACCAACTTTCAAAATCGTGTGGGACTTTCCACACCTGCGCTACATGGGGTGCCGTCTACGCACTAAACAGCATATTTCGTAGGAAGACGGGAACTGAAGTGGCCAGTCAGCTACAGCCCATGCCAGCCCTCAGTGCGTCCTCCTGCAGCTAAGGGGCAGTCTGGAGGGCGCAAACACCAACCAGGCAGGATAACATGCGTTTGGAAACGTCTTTCAGTCCCTTCGCGGTGCTTGGAGGAAATGTCGGGCTACCAGGGATGGCATATATGCTGTCCATAAAATAAAGACGCATGTCTTCGCTTTACGCCCGGATTTCATTACACCGGTTGACAGAGTCCGACGGCCTATCCCGGGAATGACAAGTAAATCACCTCAGCCGTCATTTACGCAGACTCGCTCAGTCACGCTAGATGATCAAATCCAACATTTCACAGCCCGACAAAAGCTGCATTTTTACCACCTCTTCCAGAATAGAATTACAGGCACGCCTGACGTGACGCCCGTATCCGTAAGTGTCTCATGAACATGCAAACTGTTCATTCGACTCAGCCGTCATCAGAACACTGAGGCCCCGCATCGGCGGCGACAAGGAGCCCCAGCTCCGCTGCAGTGGGCCAGGCCCGATCCCGGCCCTGCGGCGCCTGAACGGCGCCTCCGAGGGCGGCAACGTCGCCGTGCAGGCGCTGCAGACTCTGAGCACGTTCAAACGCACGTGAATGAGACGCATATATCGGCAGCGAACGAGCAAACCAAACTACGATACTGCGGCCGCCTCAAACACGGAGCCTGTACAGGCCAGGAGCACGTGACGCACATGGCAGCGCATCAGGCTGGTGATCTGCAAATGGCCTGAGCAGCATCGACCGCTCAGGGTGGCCACTGGAGTCGGCAACAGAGCCGACTGGTGACCAGCCGCGTCGTCGCCAGTCACCAGCACCGCTCCCGTGCCCGGGTCGGTCCGGCCGCCCGGGGTCGACGGCGACCGACCCGGACGGCCCCCTCCCCTCCCGGCCCGGGCGGCCGGTCGCTGACACGGGGCCGGGCGCGGTCAGTCGCGGAGCCCGGCGCACTTTTACCGCGTATAAAAGCCGGCTGACCGCGACACAGGGCACAGATCAGTCGACTGCTCCACCAGCACCAGCACCCACACAGCAGCAACATGCATCAGCTGACGGTGAGGAGACGGCGACGGTGACCGCAGCTGGCCGGCGCCCCCCGGCCACGGCTGACCCGCAGCAGCTGGCAGCTGGCAGCAGCACAGCAGCAGCTGGTGGCGGCGGCTGCAGTGGGCAAGGGACCCGCGACGAGGACCGCCGCTCGCCTTTTGCCCAGAGATCGCTCTCACAGGCGGGCGAATGAACGCTGGTCCAAGCCACACACCATGGACGCTTGCAGCAAAAGCGAAGTGGCATTGCTGAGCGCACAATCCGGTCACTTTGCCTGGTCCCTGGTGACCAGAACCAGTCAAAAAGAAATCTCCCGGTTGTGTAAGAAGCGGCGTTCTATACGACACGCACATTTGGCTTTGAGAGCAAGGCTGGATGAAGGCTCCTACCTTGCCGCCGACAATGGCCGGACATATTTCATCCACCGCGTTATACCAGTCGGTCATCCACTGCATCATGCCTACCAGTCCACTGCGTCTTACCGGTGGTAACCCTGCGGGACCGTTTCCCGCCTTTGTCGATACTTTCTCTGATTCAGAAGCTCATAGCGTGCTCTGCCCATGCCCTAACAGTGCTCTGGCCATGTCCTAACCGTGCTCTGGCCGTGTTCTGGCCGTGCTATAGCCGTGCTCTGGCCGTGTTCTGGCCATGTTCTGCCATGTTCTGGCCGCGCTCTGACCGGGCTCTGGCCGTGTTCTGGCCGTGCTCTGGCCGTGTTCTGGCCATGCTCTGGCCGCGCTCTGACCGTGCTCTGGCCGTGCTCTGGCCATGCTCTGACCGTGCTCTGACCGTGCTCTGGTCCACAGTTTGTCTGCCTGGCCGCCCTCCTGATGGCCGTCACCGCCTCCTACAACCACGGCGGATACGCCCTGAGCAAAAGCCACGGCAACAGCTACGGCGGCTACGGCCACGGCTACGGCTACGGCGGCATTGGCGGCTATGGCCGTGGAGGATACGGCTTGGGAGGATATGGCCGTGGATCCTACGGCAACGGTTACGGCCACGGTAATGTGAACCTGGGCGGTGGATACGGCGGCTACGGCCATGGAGGCTACGGCGGCTACGGCTATGGCAACAATTACGGCCATGGCGGCTACGGCTACGCCCAGAGCAGCAGCCACGGCAACAGCTATGGAGGCTACGGACATGGCTACGGAAATGGCTACGGACATGGCTACGGGTATGGCAAGGCTGTCGTCGTCGGCGTCGGCCACGGCCGCGGCCTCGGCCGCGGCCTCGGCTACGGCCGCGGCTATGGTCATTAGAGCTCATGTTCCCGGAAAGTGACCTAGGTTTATGCTTGCAATCGTGTTCCTTGTTTGATACATTTTGGCCGCGTTATTTATGAATAAAGCCTCCCTTACTGACATGTGAGCATCCTGAACATGCGAGCGCTTTGGCGTGTGAACATTACACAGAGCGAGATGGTCCAGATTGGCAAAAAGTACATCTTCTAGATCTTCCCTAGCCTTGGACGAGCAACACGGTTGGAAACACTGCACTAGCGGCAGCAGTTTGCAATCGTCCGGATGAATGTATGGTTTGACGGATAAAGCAATGGCGAAGTATACCTATGGCCCTTCAAGGCTCTCCCACAAATCCGCATGGCGTCGGCGATGCATTGTGTAACTGCATCGTGTACGGCATCACGTACTGCATCATGTACTGCATCATGTACTGCATCGCGTAACAGCAGAGCAACCCGGCTTCAGCGCCACCGGTGGCCAGTCGGGCACTGAGAAAAGGCTACTTTGCAGGGCGTTTTCAAGTGGTCGGCCCGTTCCTTGGGCCACCATGATCCCAGACGCAGCATAATGAAGAGATCGTTTAACAACTATAACCCTGTCATCGATGTTCACTCGGGAACGAGCCGCATCATCCATTTGAACCAGACGCCTCTGGGCTTTAATTTCCGACCACTCAAAATGCCCATTGGAATGTCTTATTCCACCCCAATAACTCTTACGCGAGAGTTTTACAACGCCACTCAAGGGTAAACATGGAGTCATAGAAACCATTTAACAGCTAGAAGGAACAGTTATCTCTGACAGGCATTTAAAAGTCATGCCGAAGCCCCATTAAATTCCGACAAATGAGCTATTTTTGCCACTGACATCAATCAGAAATCACAAGCGCGAATCGGTCATTGCGCTTATTAAGATAAGAGGCTGTCTGCTTTAGCGAATTCTGCCCATACGCGGACTTAAAAAGTTGAGCTGCATGCACTGATTCTAGCGAGGCCGACCACCGGCCGTGGCTGTGGCGACAAGGACCGCCCCGAGGTTTGAGGTGGGCGTTTGGGGTTACGCCGGTTCCAGCGAGATAGGGAGCTGCGCTGGCTCTAACGGGGCCGGTCGCTTCGCTGGCTCTAACGGGAGCGGTCGCTGCGCTGGCTCTAACGGGGCCGGTCGCTGCGCTGGCTCTAACGGGAGCGGTCGCTGCGCTGGCTCCAACGGGGCCGGTCGCTTCGCTGGCTCTAACGGAGCGGGGTCGCTCTGCGCTGGCTCTAAACGGGGGCCGGTCCGCTGCGCTGGCTCTAACGGGACCGGTCGCTGTACTGGTCTCTAACGGACCGGTCGCTGCGCTTGCTCTAAGGGGACCGGTCGCTGCGCTTGGCTCTGACAAGCCGGTCACTGCGCTGTCTCTAACGGGGGGCGGGGTCGCTACCGCTGGCTCTAACGGGACCGGTCACTACGCTGGTCTGGTAAGGCTTGCAGCTGCACAGGTCCCGAAAGGTCTGCTGTTCCGCCTGACGGGGACCTGCCGTCATGTGATGGTTCTCACGAGGTCGGGTGCTTTGCTGACCTGACCTGGTGCACCTGACCCGCTGGACCGGCTCAGGTGAGCCCGACTGCTGTGCGCTAGGTGTGAACTGGATCTGCTTGGGCCTCAGTTGGTCTGACTCGAAACCTGATTAGTGATTGTGAGTGATTGGTGATTCCGATTTGTGAGTGATTTGTGATTCCAAAAGAGGTGTCGACCTGAGAAGATACAAACCACATATTGCGACATGCATACCAAGGATGTCTCTTCACAATCACAATCACTTTACAAATCGCAATCACTTCTATTGCGGTGCGACAAATTGTTTCGAGCAATGCACTTAGGTTTATTTCACGTTGGGTGCTGCGTTCTGGATGCGTTTTTGGCAACAGATGGCGTTGTCGGCAGTACCCTGTATTGCACCCACTTTTTTCTAGCCTATGATAAAGTTTTTCTTGATTTGCTTCATCGTTTAGAATGTTCGATAATTCCATGTCTAAAATAGATCTCTAAGTTAAAGTTTTGGTGTGTATCAAGGGCATATGCGACTCGATTAAATTTAAGCCTCCACAATGCGGAAAGCGGGCCTCGTCTCGAGAAAGGCGTAAAGCAAATACCATATCCCATTTAAGCGGCATCCAAATCGCACCAGGAGTTTCGGTGGGAAGTCAAACTGGCATTCACCATGGTGTCAAAAGAATCCTGGATATTTTGTTAAGGCGTATAACGTTACGCCCTAAAAAGTGTCTTAAGACCGCTGTGCAGATGTAATTAAGTCGACTTTGCACAGAAGTATTATTTTTTCGAGGGATACAGGGGTTTTTGTCTCTTCGGAGCGCATGTGAGCTTTGGGCACCGTAGATCGACGCAAACGGGGGAGAAGCCCCGGGACAGTGACATTCCTTCTCACCGCGTGCACCGAGGGCCATGGTGCTGCAAACGCTGATGACCTGCACACGCTGGTGACGAAATACTGCCCGCGAGTCATGTCAGCTGCTGGTGATCCTTGCAGCTTCGATTTCATCCAGGCACTGACGCCCAAATAAGTGACTCTCACCTGGGCGCAAGAAAGACTCTTGACTATGTGGCTATTACCATTCGTCGCGCTTTTCAAAACATTTCTGTTGCTCGCCGCGGCTTTTCTTGTTAGATGCACACGATCATACGTCTACACACGAGGCAGAACCCCCATTTTTCCCGCATCCTCGCAAGACAGTCGCCACCACACGCTTACCACCATGCTCGCCAGGTGGCGCCTGTGTGCACGCCGGGGCTATCCCGGTCGTTCAGGCTCGGCGAATCAGAGGGCTGCTTTAGTTGTATGACTCGAGATCTTACCGGTGGCTTTTGATACCGAACCAACGGATCTATTCAATATCAGGCCTTCCCCGTGTATCCGCCGTCTCGGACGCCGGCTGGTACAGCACTAACCCTCCGGTAGGACGATCAATATCAGCCCTTCCCCGTGAATCCCCCGCCTCGGGCGCCGGCTGGTACAGCACTAACCCTCCAGTAGGACAATCAATATCAGGCCTTCCCCGTGAATCCCCCGCCTTGGACGCCGGCTGGTACAGCACTAACCCTCCGGTGGGGCGATCAACATCAGACCTTCCCCGTGAATCCCCACCTCGGACGCCGGCTGGTACAGCACTAACCCGCCGGTAGGGCGATCATTTCCCAGTTGCTGCCAGCTTCCGTACAGGAACCGCATCAGGAAACCTCACCGGAGGACGTGTTTTGCAAGATTTTACCGGAGGCTGTGATAGGAAGGGCTAATCCATTATTTTCAATCTCCCGTCTCACGTGCCAACGGCGGCAAAAGGTTAATAACATTCGTTACATTAACATTCATATAACAACAATAACATTCGTGCACGATTCTAGCCACTCTTCGAATGGCCAAAAAATGATAAATGTCCAAGCGCCAAGAACTCCAAGGATGCGGAATGGCGCAACTAAGGTCAGCCTTCGGTATTTTTCAATCCGCAGCCTTAAACATCCCCCATCAATCGGTCGGAAAACGTGTTACTATGCATCACTTTTAAAGAATAGTTGAATACATGCGTCATGGACTTCGTCGCGTCAGTTCTTCCACGGGTAGCGTATGGGTAAAGTGCTCACCACGCATAGGTTGTTACATACTGGAGTATGCGGAATACACTACACAAGCCGTCCCACCTGCGGTATATTTTTGCCCCAGCCTGTTTGCCAAATAGCGCTGGAATTTTCAACACGCGTTGCAAAGCGACCGTGCAGTGGAACAGCTTGCCCACGCCATTGCTGGGAAAAAGTAGCCCTGGACGGGAATCGAACCCGTTTGGTGGTGAGCTTCCGAACCACCGCGTCCGTAACTCGATGCGCCACGGTGTGCCAAAACCAGCGCTCGAGCCGCAGTACCGCAGGGACGTCTCGCGCTTGGTCTTCGCAGCGGGCTGCCATTCATTTCGAAGTGAGTTCGATCTGGACGTTCCGAAATCAATTCGGTTTAAAAGTAAGTTCGATCCGGACGTTCCAAAATCAATTCGGTTTTGAAGCAAGTTCGATCCGGACGTTTCAAAATCAATTCGGTTTCGAAGTAAATTCGATCAGGACGTTCCGAAATCAATTCGGTTTCAAAGTAAGTCCGATCCGGACGTTTCAAAATCAATTCGGTTTCCTCCAGATCAACTTACGACAATGCTGGCCACGAGTGGTGGACGCAGGACACCGGCCAGGCCGACACGCCGGGCGCCGCAGTACAGAGGTGTGGGAACTGGGGTGCGTATCGCGGAGGAGGCCTTGCTTGCACGGAGAGGGGCTACATCACAGCCCTGCCCACACTAAATTATAGCTATGTTTACGGCGCGGCATTAGACTGCACTTCAGACCTGTGGCGATACAAGGGAAGAACCGAATAAAGATGCCCGTCCGCATTCCTCCCCCGCTTAAAGGAAGTGTGTCTAATCTGTTCGGTTTTCAAAAAACACGCCTGCAGGCACA
The DNA here is from genome assembly GCF_011947565.3 of Pollicipes pollicipes. Classification (NCBI taxonomy): domain Eukaryota; kingdom Metazoa; phylum Arthropoda; class Thecostraca; order Pollicipedomorpha; family Pollicipedidae; genus Pollicipes; species Pollicipes pollicipes. The sequence continues at coordinate 8,002,786 of NW_023597055.1, forward strand.
TCGGCCACGCTATGGGCACTGGCAGCTATGGAAAGTTCACTTCCGGCTTCCAGCAATGATCCATAGTAGTGATGGCGGTAGGTGCTTTACCGGTGCGAACGCAACTCTTTCAGGGAAATAATTATATATATATATATATATATATATATATATATATATCAATGGGACGGAAACGATCAGTACGTGAAACAATTAATGGCGCATTCGAGACAAACTTAAAACCATACGGAAAATCCCGCTTCCATAGCCCGACAATCATAGGCCGTTGCCTTGGCGACAAGTTCCGTCGCTTGACTGGTGACAAATAATGACATAGCTTCACAGTGACGGAGTAAATAGCGAACTTGCTCCCCCTATTATACAAAAGACCCTAATGTGTAAAATTTACCCTCGCTATGAGCAAGAAGGCCTTGAGCTCCGTGGTGGAAGACTCAAGGCACGCTGTGTCAATGAGTAGGGAAATCTTAAAAACGCACAGTCTGCTATTACCGTGATCTGAGCAAGTGTGAGGGCGTATAATCCTCTTTGTTTTGACTTGGATGATTAGAGGCCAAGTGTGAGACCGTACTCGGTGTCAGTGGCGTAAGCTGCAATTACAATTGGGCCAAGATAGGATGAGCCTTTCTGAGAGCCAGAGATCTACCAGTGAGCGGCTGATAACATGTAAAAAAATGAATGGATATAACGACCTCGGCTTGGAAAAATTTGACATTGGCCTGGAATAATATCTCTGACAATTCTGTGTTACCAGTGCCAAATGTCATTCCGACAAATTAAACGTTCTGAACAATTATCTAAGATAAGCTGCCCGCCGAACGCGGCACGCGCTTCAAACTCGAGCGGAGTCGAGTCGACTTTTTGTCCGGACACGCAAACTAACGCGCCACACAAGAACTACAGTCGGAACAGTTGCACCGTCCGTGACGCTGATGCGTCTTCTCATCCCCTCCGTTAAACGGTTAACAAAAGCGTTGTTTGCACAATGGCCACAGTCGCGGTGTTCGGGACTTGCTGCCAGTGCTGACTAGCTCCCTTATTGATTCAGTATCACAGACCATTCAGTGCCCCTAATAATGCGTTCGCGATATGAGCGGTGAATTAGTGGTGAAAAACGTTTCGGGTCACCCGATCACTTTGTGCTTGCAGCAAAATTTAGTGGCACCTGGAATGCCTCATCAATGGAATCGAATTCGTAGAAGGGATACCAATGGATATAAATCAAAATTATATAAAATCTTACGTGTACAATGAAAAATCCCACCTCAACTAAACACCCTCAATTTGAAGGGAGTACAAGGCCTTGTTTGCTCTTTTGGAATAATCTCATGGTTGAGAGGTCGTTTCTAAGAATCATCACATATAGTATTTCATAAAATTATTGTATAATATCTGTGATGATACCGCGCGTTCGAAACCAGAAGTACTGAAAATATGATGTCCACTAGCTTTTATATATCACCAATAACTAAGTTATTTGGATAAGATCCCCACAAAAGCGCGTAGCTCGTTATTTTGTCCATCCCTAAACCTCCCCACCACGGCAAGGCGTTTATGGCGATGTACAGACGAGCACCATTCAACATCAGGCGACGCTATCGCTTACCTATTGGAACAGGTAAGAACAAGTGGGATGATGTCTCACTGGTGACGGTATCGGCTTCTCATTTAAAAAAAAAACCTCGGGTCGGAATAACCGAGATCATGATTAGACAGGGATGACTTAGAATTCCACGCCAGATGGGTACCAACGAGTATGTAATTTGGTAGCAGTAGCTTACCCGGCTGTTGTTGATGCGATGGCGTGGAATCTGAACTATATTGCAATCTCAAAAACAGCTGGTAGTAAGATAATTACCCCCGCTAACGTCAGTTATTTTATTACGAATGCTGAAGTCACAATAGCTTCCTTCACTGACTTCAATGTGAATGAGTTATATGGCACAACGAAATGCATAAATGGGTTTCCGTGCTCCACTGTTTGCAAATTTTGCGGGTCGAAGTGAAGAGAAGTAGCAGGCCGCTAGCATTTGTAAGTATTTGAATTCTTGCTCGTTAAGCGTGGAATGCTCATAGATGTTTGAGCGCGATTTGTAGAATTCAGAGACATTTCTCAGGATTAGAGCTTAACATATCCCTCAAGCTCATCGGCTGAAATGACCCTGCACCTACATTTATGGGGAAAAGGGCCTCCCACTCCCACTAAGCAGCATTCTCGTGTGCGCCGCTGCAGCATGGCTGCGGTCGCTGCCGCGCATCGCTGCGGAAATACCGCAATGCGGCAATGATCTGCCCTTGAGATGACCCACAGAAGGCAGGCGCCTGTGGTCGAGACAAAGACTAATCATGTGGTTAAAAAAGACGCGCGCAGAGCCCAGCGCAATTTTGATATCGAGTTCCGTCAGTGGCAAACTGGAAGGAATTTTTCTACTGGACAGCACGAATCGTGACACATGCCATAGACAGATCGAGGCAAATACCAGAAGCGATCGAGCGCGTCTGCAGGAGCGACCCTGCAGGATGACACAGTCACCCCCTGCAGGAGTGACTGTGGCGTAGGCGTAGAACAACTTGCATTCCCTGTGCACCGCCGCAGTGTGACGAGCTCCTGGCGGAGGCAACAGGCGCGCGCGCACGGCACTGCCCTCCCCTCGCGCCGGCCGACGCCCAAGGTCACCGGCAAGGTCAGGGGCGCGCAGCGCCGCGCCCGGGCCGCGGGTGGGGTCGGTCAAAGGTGTCTGCCGCGTTCGCGTAAAGTACGGGCGCACAGAGGCGGCGTCAACAGACGGCCGGCCTTGATCCGGGAGGAGGCACGGAGGTGAAGCGAGGCCGACCGCCGGCTTCCGTGCGTTGAGCAGTAAATATACGGAGCTTTGGTTAAAGGCGGCGGACCGGTGCGGCGAGAGGGCAACGAGCAGGCGTGGGTATGGGAAGAGAGGGAAACAGGCGAGAGGGAGGGGCACGGAGAAGCAAGGGAAGAGAGAGGAAGGGGGAGGGGAGAGAGGAAGAGGGAGAGAGAGAGGGAGAGAGAGAGAGAAGCGAGGGAGGGAGGGAAGGAGGAGGGAGGGAGGGGGAGGGAGGGAGGGAGGGAGGGAGGGAGGGAGGGAGGGAGGGAGGGAGGGAGGGAGGGAGGGGAGGGGGACGGAAAGAGGGAAGAGGAGGGAGGGAGGGGGTGGGAAAGGGGGAGGGGGAGGAAAAGGGAGGAGAGCGAAAGAGAGAGGGAGAGGGAGAGAAAGAGGGAGGGGTGAGAGTTACTAGAGGGTTACTCGTGGCTGTGCAGCCCATAGGCAGGAAAACGGGCGGCGGCAGGGCAGCTGACAGCCAATCCCGGAAAAACATTACCGCAAAGGCGTGGCTTGTAAGCTTCTGCGCCCTGATCACGGCTCTCTTGCTCCACGCGACGCTTATGGAGCAATTAGGAACTCGACTTTCACTTGAGAGGTCAGGAATACAACTGTGATGCACTGACCGCAGCTATTTTTTGCCGGTTAAGCTACATGTCCACCATGCCTTACATCTTTACTTTTCTTTTATCAGCTTTATTCGTCTCAGATTATTTCGGCGTCATGTTTTCTCTCATGTTGTTTGCTTTTCCCAGCCGTTTGTTTCTTCCATTGCAATGCGCCCCCAAAGCTTTGACTTACCTAGCGCAAATACAGGCTCAGCAACAAGCATGTCACGGTGACTGGCAAATTTAGCCCTCACCCTAATTTAAGTTTTTATTGACGCACATTACTAGGGGAGGGAGTTGATGCGACCTCCTCTGGCATGTCCGAACTAATAGACAGAGCTTAGCAGAAAACACCAGTGTATTGGTCTTAAGGAGGTCTCGTAATTGGGAGTAGTTTTATGTTGTCAGGTGAATAATCACCTCATTACGTCAGGACAAAGGTCAAATCCCCCGAAAATCGCACTTTTTAGCTTTACATCATCACCCACACGACACCATAGCATGTGCGACACGAAATCACTATATGCGTATTTCTTGTCCAACTATGAGTGTAATGGTGGATACCCTTATGCGTTTTGACTATGTATTTATAATACATGGCTTGGTTAACGTAACAGCGACAGCTCGCCGCGAGCATTCCACAGCATCGTCGGTTACCGCCGCCACCCACGCTGACCGTGGATCGGCTTGCGGTGTTTCTCAAAAACCGCCGCTACTTCGAAACCAGACAAGTCAGAAACACGTTTTTGGTGTCACAACACGCACACTGAATGCCCGTAGACTAGCGAAATTTCGGGCGCGATCACATAGCATGCCGGAGAGGTGTCCTCACAAAACCTTGTCGACTCCCCCCCCCCCTCAGGAAAGTCCATGCGACCCCCGCCCCCTGATGCGCCGCCCCCGGCTCCGCCCGCGGCAAACCGGCATCTTTTGTTTTCACTCGTCTGTGAGGAGGACGGTACTAATATTTGGAAGAAGATCAAGTGTAGAAGCGAATGAGACAAACAAGCAAGTGCGACAAACCAATGCAACAAACAGGGTACGCGCGGGCCCCTGTCGGATTTACTCCCGCAGGGGCCCGCGTACTCCACTTCTTCGGAATCCCGGGGTTTGGTGTGACATTATTTTTGACCTCTTGCCTTTCGTACGTGAAATGTTGCGTAAGTGGCATTTAACTGCGCTGTTTTTCGTGAGCTAAGTAGCAATAAATTGGTGATTTGTGCGAAATACAAAGTAATACCGTAAGGGAGAGTGGGGAAAGACGGCAAGGGTAGGAAAGACGGCACCCATCATACAAGCTAAACTATTAGTGCCACCACCGCTAATTTCATCAGCAACTGCCCTCCAGCACCTCTTATTGTCGACGCGTTGCCACGCGAAGGTAAACGGCGGGGTTTTCTTTAAAAGGCGATAGAACCGTTACTTGTCTTCCAAGCGAATATTTTTCCATTGGCTTGCCTAAGTCCTCGGTGTTCGTCCTCACGTGTAGTAAGTCTAGAAGTACGTATAGTAAGTCTAGAAAGGTTAGCCTTTGGCCGATGGTGCCTAGCACGGTCAACATTTATAGCGCATGGCTATAAAAGCCCTGCCAATATGGCATCTGAAAAAACATTTTCGTCGATTTTGTCCGTGAAAGATGAGAAGTAAGAGGGGTAAGCACGTGTGAAATGCTCATCTTTTCCTATACCACATTTAAGGCCGCAGTTTCGATTAGTGTTGAATTTAACGTAACTTGTTAAGCGCTCTTGGTTTTTCTCCAAGAAATAAGGCTATTATTACTGTCTCATCTCGTGTCGAATTCGTGCATAGATAACAGAATTATGAAGTCAAATATTAACGTCATGGGAACACCTTCTGCTGTTCGATCAAAGCATCCATAAAGTGCGCAACTTGTTGCCAAGAAGCGTTTCCCAAGACCTATCAAGGTCTATCAAGACCTATCAAGACCTATCAAGACCTATCAAGACCTATCAAGACCTATCAAGGTCAAGACCTATCAAGCGCCTATCTTATCTGTGCTCTGCGCAACGCCAAGGCGCACCATAACGCTCCCCTTTCCCAGCCGCATGCCTCCGACGAGTTAAATGCTTGTAACGACGGCTACTGACTCAGGCCCTTGGCTGTTCAAAATGTAAGCGTCCTATCACCATCGCCTCATCGCCTCATCACGTCCCTCGCTTTTTCCTCTTTGCAGACATGGCCCGAGTCTGTAAGAGAAAGACGACGCGAGGAAGATGGACCAGGGGGAGCGTGCAAGCGGCTGACGCACGCGCCGAAGGGGAGCAGCGTAAAGCGGGCGGTCGCTTTGTGCGGAGTGCCCAGGACGTCATTTCGAAGTCACTCTCTGATCTTCTGAAGTGCTCCTAGATCAAAGTGGCTCTGAGGCCCAAAAAGAGCGTTCACACCATCGCAAGAAAATGATTTATAAGATTACACATTGCTTCTAGAGAGTCTGTTCTGCGGCCTGCGCCGTCAAATGTGTGCAGCTTGGCGTACCAGCATGCCGATAAGAATGGCATGCCCCATACGTTCCAAACGGACACGGTCAGGAACGGCTGGTTGAGTGGCTTCATGAGGAGGAACACAAACCTATCGCTGCGCACGCTGGAAGCCACGGCCGCGGTACGTATCCGCGGATTCAACACACTAGGGCGTCAAAATGTTGACTCTGTATGACGGCACAACATCTAGTGGATACCATTCATCATGTATGAGACATGCCGTTTAAAGTGTTTTTGGTGTCCGTTATGCCCCACTTTCCCCCAATACGGAACACTTCTTTATTTCGCTGAAATCTTGAAATCCTAAACTTCCTGACATCGTTCCACGGTCCGCAGAAGTAAACAAAATTGTTGGGTTCGCGTGTTTACACACCTACCTTGATTTTTCCTGCATACGTGCAGATAACCGGCACCTTAACGAAAAAGGTTTCATGGAATAACTGACTATATCCTTACTTAGGTTGCGCGTTTTGTGAACTTACATTGTGCCCCTTGTGGCATAGCGAGAAAGAAAACAATCATCTCGTGAAATCCACGACACGCAGAAAAGGGGTATGTTTTTATATCTGTAGATAATGGTATAATGCTGTGCTTGCACAAGTTGAATATCCAAATACGAATCAAACAACAATCCAACTATTCATGTAATGAAAAACAATACGATTCTCAGCTCCAGCATTAAGGGTGAGTGCTCAACATTTAGATGAGGTTTTGAACTCAAATAGCCATCTTGAAGACCTTTCCATGCTGTTCACAATCCTGCCCCTCTTCAGATCTAAACACATCTATTTTCTGAGCTATATGACTGTGAAAATCGGGAAAGGTATATCAGTACATCGGGGACAGCATTTCAAAGTTGCCTTGGGATTCATTACAGCATAATGACATTCAAATCCTGTCATTCCATAAGCCATCCGGCGATCAAGGCCAAGAAAAAAATAACTGCTGAGGCGTTCATATCTGGCGTTCGTGAGAGCGATTTCCAGATATGACGGCCGTCACTTGGTTCATAATCAATGTTGTGGAAGGTACGGTGACGTCATCAAACCACGACTAATTGAGAAGCATGTTTACTACACAGAGAATTGTGCTGTCTTATGCGGTCCTACAAAGGCTGCTCTAAAAATTGTGCTGTCTAGAATAACTTAAAAAATATATCAATAGTTATAAGAGAGCTTGTTTCATCATATCTCATGCTTCAATAGCTTCAAATATAACACATTCCCTTTAATATACATTGGAACGCCTTGGCCAACCACCTCTCATGCAGCCTTCAACAGTCGGTAGCCTTTACCGTACTGCTCATAACTGACTCACTGTGCAGTAGCTGAGCCACTATGTGATCACTTACGCTGCGGAACCCTTAAAATGGGTCACTATGTGTAAACTGAGGCACCAGGTAAACGGGCAAAGAACACAAAATATCATTTTATCTAGATGCATGTGAGCTTCCTTTAGAATAATCCGATCCTACGGCCCCAGTCCTCCCACTACACCAACGTTCGAGCGCCTTACGACTGATAAACAAGATAACATTAAATCGCACGACCACACCACAGATGCCGCAAGCTCAGTGCTGCCAACTGTAAAACATCCCGAATCTGGTCTTACGCGATTTTTGTGTACTTATAGTACGTTTTGATACCTGCAAGGTCAAAAGTTAGAGTACCCAGTGTTCTACTGAATACGTACTAGTACCCTGCTTGAATACGATCGATTGAAAAGTTGCGTCGCATAAGGCTTGATGTGATGTTCGAACCGTCGCATTTTGCATAATTCCAGTTCAGGCCAACAAAAAACAGATGGAAAGACTGGCTCTTTCATTCGATGTTTAATTGTGCGTTGCCTTTTGCTGATCACCCTCAGAGGCAAAACATTTCCATTAACACGTTTTCATATGCTTAAGAATTTGTGTTGCTGCATTTGCGTGATTATTGCTGAATGTAAGACCCTGGCGGCACCGTTCAATCTTTGAAATGCGTTGAACACAAAATATTGAAAACAATGGATCACCATATTCCTCCCGCTAAGTCTAACTTGTAAATGAACGGTTAAACATCATGTATGTACCTTCTTCTGTATACGGCCATTAACAGTCAATCTCGTTCTGGAAAGCAGCTGCTGTGCAATGCTCATGCCCGTGTTGTTCTCTCCCGGCGCGAGCCGGGCACAGCCTCCCACCGGGAGCCAACCCCGGAAACGGCTCCTGCTGGTGACCTTGACCATGACCCCTCCCCCACACTGCTGACCGCCCTGTTTGCCGGCACGAGTTGTTTGCCGGGCTCGTGCGCTCGCTTCTGGAGCACCTCTGCGGGCGGGGATGCCTGGGGCCCGCTCGTCGATCATGTTGCGTGGCACAAATGTGGCTCGAGCGAGGATGTTGCGGGGTATTTAAACTGCGTACGCGCAAGCAGCGGCACGCATTCCATTTCTGGACGGAAGGCAACTCGGCAACTGCAATGAACGCCAAAACTCTGGTAAGTGCAGCAGCGACCAAGTTGTCCAACCTTAACTAAGCTTTAAAATGTGTAGTGACCGTGCCGCTTATTGTTTTAATGTAAAGACAAGATTTCGCGACCATATTAATTGCCAATCATTTCGCTTGTCACCGATCTTTTCATGTCACACCCTGCTACAACAGCCAAACTTTAGTGCTTACAAAGAACTAAGTGCATGGTTCAGACCGTTGAAGCGGCAACAAAAACACAGACTTTACTCCTCGCGTGAGTTGGGACAAAACAGGCCTCGCACCGTAACGTAATCGGATTTACAAAGCTGAGCAGCGCCACAGCTCACAACCCGTTTGAACCAACTAATCCCGCTCAAGGGCTTCGAAACCGGAGTTTCTCCAGACGAAGTCATCGTCCCTGGAAGTTTTACTCCCGCGGGCGCAGACCACGCGAACCTCGTCATAATCGGACGGCACGTCTCGCGCCCGCCGGCCGGGGCGCCCATCGGCGCCCGCCACCGCACCCAGCGCCAAACCACACAACGGCCGTGGCGCAGAACTCGTCATGCTAATACCCAGGCGGCAGGCGGACTGGGTTTTCCGCTGAGCGATGTGCGCGGACTGCCCGTGACTGTCGTCCATTGTGTACCGCGACGCACGGTGATGTGTCCCTGGACGGACATCCGCGAGAGCGCGCCACGTGCGCATGCGTACGTGCAGTGTGCATGCGTTGCACTTGCGTTGGTACACGGTGTGCGTTGCACTTGCGTTGGTACACGGTGTGCGTTGTCCAGGCGTGACCGGTAGGCATTTTTTATACGTCTTTTCTGATCAAAATTCTGGTCTTCTTTGTCGATCTCTAAACACGACTTGGTGCTAGTTTCAAGGATCTGCCTTTTTCGTCCAAGCTGGTTGTGCCACCAAAACCTGGAGACCTGAGGTTATTCGGGCACTATGACTGGTTCAGCATTGTACAATTTCATAACACGATGCAATGACTCAGCATGATAACTTTGAACTCATGATGTTCATGCACAGCCATTTTGGTGATAGTCTTGGATTCACGCGATCACCATGAGACAAAAACATCCCCATGTGTACGTGATGCTTTATTTTCTGTGTTTTAGCTGTGTTTTCACCGTGCGTTCCTGATCCGTCTTGTTCTGATACGTTCCCAAGCCAGATCTCTGACATGCCATGCTCTGAGTTAATCTTCTGGTCTGTTCCGACTCGCATTGCTCTGGTCACCACAAGGACCAGACCAGACCAGACCAGACCAGACCAGACCAGACCAGACCAGACCGGACCAGACCAGACCAGACCAGACCGGACCAGACCAGACCATTGCAGTGCTCCACTCTGATCCGTCACAATTTGTTCTGCTCCAGGTGCTTTTGTTCGCCGTGCTGGCGGTCGCCGGGCTGACAGCCGCCGCACACGGCTACGGCTACGGCTACCACGGCTACCCGCACGGGCCGTACCACTACGCCCGTCCGTATCACTACGGCCCGGCCCACTACGGCTACGGCCACTACCCGCGCGGCTACGCCTACAAGCACTACTACCACTGAGCGTCGGACGGCTTCGTGACGTCATGAGCCACCGGTGACGTCATCGGTGATCGTCTGATCGTCATCATCCCTCAGTGACGTCATCAGTGATCATGACAAGTCGCTGGTCCCGGTCGTTCCGCCGCGCCACGCGCCTTGACTTGCGCGCAGTGTCCCGTACCGCCGGTGGGGTCGACCGTGCTGCCACCTGCCCGAGCCTCCCGGCACTACGCGGGCGGTACCGCTGCGTGACCTTTAACACCAACACACTCTGTCGCTCAAAACCTGAGTTTGAACTGGGAGCGAGGCTCCAGACCTGAGTTTGAACTGGGAGCGAGATCGCAGTTGGGCCCGATGGTGGCATCTCTGGCAGCGACCGCGTCATGGAAAGCAGCGATGTTTGGGTGTCAGCTGAGAGGAGGAAGCGATCCTTGACGTGCCAACGGCAAACCGCAGCAGGTGTGCCTACTAGAGATGCAACTTTTCAACCCGCCAACCCGCCAATATCTAACCCGCGAGTACCCGCAGGCTTTTGGCTGCGTCATGGGCCAAAATTGGCGGGCACGAATTGCGAATTGCAACCGGTAGAATTGCGAAGCACGTTAATGCCCGTTAATGCTAGTTCGCGTACAGTGCAATGAACTGAGACTTCCAATAACTTGAAGCATGCAGCATTTTTTACTCCCTTAGTGTGGAGCTATAAGTTGATGCATGCAATTTTAGAAGAAATACCCTTCAGCCTAACGAGATGAGGTAGAATTGTGGAATCTTTGGTACATTTTAGTGAAAGACAAATGTAATTTCACCCTCATCCCTCTCATTTGTCGTTGAAAACTGCCATCACAACGTTCAAGAACTACATTGGCCCATTAGAAATTAGATTGTCCAGGTACTTTGATAGCTGCACTCTAAGCAACATCACTGGAGTTAGCCAAACGATGTTATGCATAAGATGACGCTGATGTGTCATTGTATGCGCACTTTAATGCATACGTCTAAAATCCAGGTGAAATGATAAAATGCAATAACTTCGTACTTGCGGGTTAATGGCGAGTCAGCATCGTGGCACGGCGGGCTTATGCAGGCTGAATCACCAGCTGGGCGGGGCGGGCTGGGCTGCGGACTGATATTTTGGAGAAAGTTGCGTCTCTAATGACCACACCATAAGGCAACCGGAGAAAACGTCGAAAGCCCAAAAGCCAAAAGACAAAAAAATCAAACGTGATGAAGTCAAGAGGCAAATAAACAGAATGGATAAAGCAGATACAAGTCAAACGGCAAAAAGTAGAGAGGACAAAAATCTGGCAAAGTCAAAAGCATACTACTCAAATCCAAAAAAGCCAAAAGGGCAAAACGTCAAACGGGTTAAATAGAAGTCAAGTGGTTAAAGGAGAACGTCAAAAGTTGAAAGACAAGTCAAATAGCAAACAGTCAAATGGTAATATGTCACAAGGGTAAAAGCCAAAGGTACAAAGACCACGTAAATAATAAAGGAAAAAGACAAGTTGTAGCCCTTTGGTCCCCCTATTTAAAAATGAGCAAAGAAAATGACAAAAATGCAGAAAAATGGCAAAAAGAGAATTACAACTTGAAATGAAAACACTTTCAGACCAAATCCGGGGCACTCTGTGACCTCTGCGCAGCCAGGGTTCAGACCAAATCCGAGACGCTCTGTGGCCTCTGCCCAGCCAGGGTTCAGACCAAATCCGGGGCACTCTGTGGCCTCTGCCCAGCCAGGGTTCAGACCAAATCCGGGGCACTCTGTGGCCTCTGCCCAGCCAGGGTTCAGACCGAATCCGGGGCACTCTGTGGCCTCTGCCCAGCCAGGGTTCAGACCAAATCCGGGGCACTCTGTGGCCTCTGCCCAGCCAGGGTTCAGACCAAATCCGGGGCACTCTGTGGCCTCTGCCCAGCCAGGGTTCAGACCAAATCCGGGGACACTCTGTGGCCTCTGCCCAGCCAGGGTTCAGACCAAATCCGGGGCACTCTGTGGCCTCTGCACAGCCAGGGTTCAGACCAAATCCGGGGCACTCTGTGGCCTCTGCCCAGCCAGGGTCTTATTTATTATATCTCACACTCATTCTTTGCCCGTGCATCTCGTTTACATCCAGGTTGATATTTTTATATATGTCACCATGGCCTCTTGCACGCCTGCAACGGCCCAAACATCCGGAATTAGTGCATATGCAGATGTCGTGACCCTAGGTCAACTGGAAGTGGCCTGACCTGAACTCTAAATTCAGAGGATATGTCTATCGCATCTGTCAGTGGACGAGGATACATCTATCTCAGAAAGGGATGCAATCTCCGCTACGGAATTAGTCTTTTGACATTTCGGTTGTTTTACTTTTTGGATTCGACTTTTTGTCTTTTGACTCTGTGTCCCGGAACTATAACATGCAGGCTTTTCTTCACCCTCAAAGCGCCTCATCAGGCACAACCATCGCACCACACATTCCAACTGGAAACACGTGGGCTTGGATCACAGAATGATACCTGACGGACTGTCACATGCCGGCTCGTTCCTCAGAAAAGTTCACTTCAGCTAAATTTTGTTGCGGGCAGGAAACAGCCATGCTGCGATTTTCCGCCAACTGTTTAGGTTGAATTGTTAGATTAGGTCAGATTTACCTTTAATCAGTCTTGTGAAATAGACACTGATCTGGTTTGAGTCGGCACACCAGCTGGGCTCGTTCCTCTTCAAGAAACGAGACCGGCGTAAATCACGTGAACTAAGTATCCGGAGCCCTACTGAAAAAGACACACTGAATCTTCCACTCTAAATGTGTCTACCTATAGATTCCACAGAAAACCACGTGGCTGGGTCCACCTCAACACGCGTCCATGCGACTGCGAAAACGTTTAAACTTTGTCGGACAGCTTGGTGGAAGTTTTGGCCACACAGTGACGAACTACATGCTAAATCGCTGTTTACAGTAACTGCTGCTTTTAACGACATATACCTATTCAATCACAACAATGGCTGCCTAACAAGCAACGAAGTGACGTTTGCAAATTTTAGTACTTCCTTATGTATATCCGAGTTTCGCTGCTTCATTGGTCTCCATGATCGAACAAATTTGGTTACCAATGTCTCCCTAGAATCCCAAATATCTGGGCAGCGTGAGAAACATCCTCTCCAAATTAGGGAAACAGCACAGTTTTGAGGAGCTGTAAGAGAGGACGGTGGTAAAGTGTTGTGCGGGTTTGCTTGTCTTCTTCCCATCAAAGCTTGCGAGACCCATTAGATAGCCCCACCCAGGATCTCTCTTGCGAGGAGGCCCCATTTTGTCTCGAGGGCCCGATGCCATCTGAAAAGATTTTCTCCAGCTCAAAACCCGTGGCAACGTTCGTCGGAAGGATGGTTTTTTAAGGTCATGTCTTTTTATGGTTGAAAAAGACCTAAAACAGATAAGCTAATTCATCACATCGCAAAACATGATCGTAAGTTTAGATACTTGCGTCATTAGAGAGGGCACTTTTTCTGTAATAAGCTGGCGTCCGACCTAAGCTCCTCTTGCGCAGTCACAGGCCGATAAATATCGTATCCCAACTGGCAGAGTGAGACTGGCTCCACCCCCCCCCCCCATCCCACCCCCTTTGCCCCCCCCCCCCACGACGAACACCTTACCAGAGGCCCTCGATGTATACTGCAACACTAGGAAAGCAAGGGATGCATTTCATTGATAGCCTGTTCTGCCGGAGTCCATTTTAGTTTTAATCCTTTTGACTCTTTTACTGCACTTTACTCTTAACTATTTTGACCCTTTGTGCATTTTACTTTTAATCCTTTTGACTTTTTGTGTATTTTACTTACAATTCTTTTCACTTTTGTGCATTTTACCTTTTACTGTCGGCTTACATTCTTTTTGGCTTTTATTTGTTTGGCATTTTGCCTGATTGACCTTTTTCCTTCTGACTTGTATCCATTTAACTTTTATCGCTTTTGGGTTGTTTAATGTTTCGCTTTTCGCGTTTGACTTTTATCTGTCTGTCTTTTTGCCATCTTCCTTGTTGACTTTTTGGCTTTTTGCCTGTTTAGAATTTTACTTTCATCCCGTTTCATCTTTGGCAATTTGACATTTTACCATTTGAATTTTTGCTCTTTGACTTTAAGCCTCTTGACTTTTGTCATGGAACCATTAACAGCGGTAATGGGGCAAATTTAAATTAACTTACATTAAAGATTTCTTTGCAACCTCCAAGCGGTCACCGGTAAAACCATTTCAGGCAAAAAATACAGAATTAGTACAGCTTAAAGTCAAAACTGCCCGGCAAAAATGGCACCAAGTTATTCAGGTCAAATGTCGCGCATTTTTCAACATCTAATAAAAAACGTTTCCGGTAGGCTGGTAGGTGGCTTTTTCGGTGGTTTCGGAATTCCCAATCCCCCAACAACCGACATGTTTTCCACGGTTGTCGATTTCTGTCACGCACATGACTAAGTCAGTTTAACTACAGTCCGGTCCTATTATCTCCTAGCCACCTTTTCCCCCTCAACCACCCCAATCCAATTCAAGAATCGCCTTTCAATCCGTTGACTAACCTCTCCATGACGAGACCGATTATCCAACAATAGTGCCGTGCGCGTGTCCCTTACCTGCGGATGACGGGAGGTCTGAGCTTCGGCTGGTAAAACGGGGTGAACACTCACCTGAAACAAAACGAAAACACCCGGTCACGCAAAGAAGCAGCACAGCTCCGGTTACAATGCACGCGCTAGCGCTGCTGTTATTACACACTGCACTGTTATACACTACACTACAGCACACTACACACTACACTATTATATATTACACTACACTACACATTACACTATTAAACAAAACACTTCAGCATGACAAGCATTGGAAAAATGAGCAGTCTGCGCCAAGTAGGAGGCAGCATGCCCAAGAGCATGCCTTGCAAGCGCGCACGTTCAGTATGGGGAGGAGAAAGCGAGGGAAAAGAATGGAGAAAAGACCCGGTGTTGCCTGCAGTCTGGCAATGAACTGAACAATCAGTTCGGTTACAGTCACAAAGCCATGGCCGGACAAAAAAGAACATCAAAAATATTCCCGGCGCCGCAAGTCGCTTCGTTTTGACCTTCAGTACATGGGCACGCACGTAGATCGCTGATATGCACCTCCCTCCTAGCGGTTAAACCGAATATCTACGACCGTTTTCGTGGTGATGAATCATACTCCCTGAAACAGACTGGTGATGCGGACGATTGACAAGGCTCATCACAGTCAAGGCAGTCAGTCTGTTGGAGCTGATGGGAGCAAAGTTGGACCAACTGGCAGTCAGTGGCTCAAACCCCCGTCAGCACCCGGAGCTCTGCGTGGTCAGGTTATGCGCTCCAATGGTCGGCGATGGTCTGTCTGGCGTCATCTTGTACTCTTTTCGGGCCCATTTTTCTTTTTTTCGTGTGTATTCACTCGCTTTTCTGGCAATGGCGTCGATGCACACCCCTTGCCGTTTGGAACCAAGGAAAAAGATAGAGGCACGAAACGAAACCTCTTGGATGATCTGGTGTCCACGCAATACAGCCTTACGTGTTTGACCCTTCGGAATCACTCAGCCACTCTTCAAACCAGGTCTGGAAACACAAAGCTCAAACTCTGCAACTTCTGCCGAGCCTGGAATGCCACTTCTCGGGCCAAATCAATACAATTCACGCTCGGAACCAGATCCAGTGTAAATAGTGGCCAAAAGCCGATGGAAGATCGAATGAAGTCATCGAATCGATTGCCTCATCAGACCTGGGAAAGATCCTCGACCGACCAGTGGCAACCTGAACGCCTGTAGACTATACCCTTCTTACATAGTCTCCATAATTCTTCTTTTATACTTTCCTTTCCTTTTTATCAAGCCGTCATCCACTGCCAAGCAATAGAAAAATACCGATACTTGCGACACACATGACTCTGCACATTACATGTGCAGAGTCATGCATGTACATTGATCACCAGCTGTTCATGCGGTAACACTGACGTTCCACGCTCTCAGGAATGCCGCCGGAGAGGGGTGAGGGGAAGGGGGGATCCACCACCCTCTCGCCCGGCACGGGTCAAGCCGACTTGCATGGGTCACGGGTCGCCCCGCACGGTCAGTGCATGGGTCAAACCGCACCAGTGTGGATGTCCGAGCTGAACTCCTCCTGTGTTCATTTCGATCATGGTCAACTTTCCTATCACCCGTTATATGCTACTCTGCTAGTGTTCTGCTTTCGCTTGAGGCCACACGCCGCGAAGAGGGCGGTGGCAGATCATTTCGGTTTATTCGAAGCACAATTCATCAAATTATATTCTCCGCCGAATCCGCGGAAGTCCGCGGGCTTGCGCGTCACGTCAACAAATTTTGTTTACAACTGGCGAAAAAGGCTTTAAAACACGTTGGCATGACCTGCTCTCTCTTGACCTGAAATGACGTCATTTTCAATTGGACGGTATGCGAGATATTGAAAAAGCAAGCTTCATGGAAGCCCCTCCACTGCAGGAGTTCGTTGAAGCGCATGTCACTGACGATGTGTAGCTTCATATCGTGTAAGTACTGTTCTGGCAGTTCATAGAGCACACGCTAGAAAATTTGGCCCCAAATTTGCAGAAAATTTTTGTTGCAGCAAAATAATCACAAACCATCTGGCTGCTGCTGTCATAGCGGACGGAAACATTCCGAGTTCGTGGCGTCCGAAGACGTGCAAATGCTCACCAAGTCTCGCTGACACGGCCAGACCCGAGAGGCCACAGTGCGGTCTCGCTACCGGAATACCCCTGGGTAGGCCTAGCTTTGTGAAACCAGAGGCCCTCCAAAGCCAAGTTATCCGTCATGTGCAAAGTCGATTCATCATGCACAACTTTCACAAACCCAATGTTAAATTCCAGAAAAAAGGGCGGGGAACTCGAGCCGAAGTGATCGGCAGTGCGAAGCGATGCGTCATGGTCAGTCAGCACCGAGCTGACCTTCGTGGCGCCCCCCCCCCCCCCCCCCCCCCAGCCGCGTTTGGTGAGCGGTGCCGCCCGCCCCCAACCTTGTCCCACCCAGCGCTGAGACGGCCGCGCTCTGATTGGCTTTCTTGCCAGCACCCGGACCAATCAGAGCCGGAGCTTTTTGACTCCGCCCCCAGTGCGGCCGGGCGCGTCTTCGCGCATCCGCTGTGTGTCGTTTGGCAGGCTCTGTCACGCTTGCGACCCAGGAATCTGGCACGCGACGCATGCCTTCTCAAACGCCCAGGTTTTAACTGTTGGAAGATGGGGCAGTGGTGATATCAAGCCAGGAATGAGCGTAAGCGGTGTTTCGACAGAATCAATGGCTGAACTAGTCACTGATTCTGTCGAAACGGACCATGCTTTGATTTATTTACGGCGTTGTTCTGCGACACAAAGCAAACAACGGCGATCACGAGCCACTCAGCTGCTTAACTGCCAGAAAAGCTATGTTCGGAAACGACAGAAGGTTTCCACACGAAAGATCTTCAGAAGCGCGGAACCTAGATAGGAGTGGTTGCACGAATGAGCGGCATTCGTGAATAAATGCATAAATGAATGACTATCACGAGGGAGAGAATGAATGAAAGGGCGAATAAAGACCAGTTCTGCGTTAAGAAAAACGGCGTGCAACCACGCAAGAAAGATACATGCCACGCACATGGTGCTGCACGTTGGGAAGCTCTGCGAGACGGCATGG
>NW_023597055.1:8021401-8028368 GCF_011947565.3 Pollicipes pollicipes
GAGCGAGAGAGAGAGAGAGAGAGAGAGAGAGAGAGAGAGAGAGAGAGAGAGAGAGAGAGAGAGAGAGAGAGAGAGAGAGAGAGAGAGAGAGAGAGAGAGAGAGAGAGAGAGAGAGAGAGAGGAGAGAGAGAGAGAGAGAGAGAGAGAGAGAGAGAGAGAGAGAGAGAGAGAGAGAGAGAGAGAGAGAGAGAGAGAGAGAGAGAGAGAGAGAGAGAGAGAGAGAGAGAGAGAGAGAGAGAGAGAGAGAGATAGAGAGAGGAGAGAGAGAGAGAGAGAAGAGAGAGAGAGGAGAGAGAGAGAGAGAGAGGAGAGAGAGAGAGAGAGAGAGAGAGAGAGAGAGAGAGAAGAGAGAGAGAGAGAGAGGAGAGAGAGAGAGAAGAGAGAGAGAGAGAGAGAGAGAGAGAGAGAGAGAGAGAGAGAGAGAGAGAGAGAGAGAGAGAGAGAGAGAGAGAGAGAGAGAGAGAGAGAGAGAGAGAGAGGAGAGAGAGAGAGAGGAGAGAGAGAGAGAGAGAGAGAGAGAGAGAGAGAGAGAGAGAGAGAGAGAGAGAGAGAGAGAAGAGAGAGAGAGAGAGAAGAGAGAGAGAGAGAGAAGAGAGAGAGAAGAGAGAGAGAGAGAGAGAGAGAGAGAGAGAGAGAGAGAGAGAGAGAGAGAGAGAGAGAGCACGGCAGAGCGCACGGCAGAGGGGCTTCATACCCCCAACAGACCGTATGCAAAATTACATTTCGATCCATGCCCAGAATGCAAGACCGCCTGCAGCTTAAACGGACGCTTGTCCGCCGCTTCCGGCGTTGCAGTCTCTACGGCGGTGCGCGGTGGTGCGGCCAGCGGCGGCAGGCCACCAACACCACGCGGGACGTCTGGTGTTGGTGGCTAGACTTCATGTTTACGCAAAAAGAATTATTGGTGCGTGCTATGCTAACATATATATATATATATATATATATATATATATATATATATATATATAAGGCGGTGAATTCAAGGTGTCGATTATTTTCCAAATTTTTGAAAAAATCTTCGAAGTCTCGTTTGGAAATTGAACGGACAGGAAAAGAAACGTTTGAAATTTTTCGGACAGCCAATAGCATTATGTCATGTTACAAATTGGTGTGCATCTCAACTTCTTTCATGAGGTATACGTTTCTTACCCACGATCATTTTCTTTCTTTTTATTCCATTAGAGTGAGGAACGCAGTAACGCGAGCAGTGACTAGGACTATTGGTCGCAGGTAGTTGACATTCGACATAAAAAATCGGAAGCTTTTAGACAGCCTGACTTTTTACACACTCTTTCAACGGACAGATGGTTCATTCTTGAGCTTTGAAATGAACTCCGGACAAGAACTTCCAGAAAGCGAAGCCTCTGCTGTAAACCACCCCGGGGCGCGCCGCGTCGGAGGTCAGTCGCGAGGCATGCAGCGGGAAGCGAGTCTTCCGAACGAGCCCTGTACGAATTGGCTAGCGTCCACGCACCAATTACCGGCGTCAAGCAAACAAATGTTTTCTTGCAGTCATTAAGGCCAGCAAGCAAATCCGCGACACCCGTGCACTCTGCTTCCGTGAGTCATCACGAGGAAAGCGATGGAGCAAGGTGGCGTGAAGCAGGGGTGGATGGGAATTATCCAGGGGGCCTCCTGGAAAAATGGGGCCTCTTCACAAGGGGGCCTCCTGGCAGTGCAGTGCCTCGAGGACTGCAGAGCTGGCGTGCGCCTCCATTGTCAAAGTATAGCAGCGGCGTCCCGTTACGGCGACCTCCTGATACATGAAATGGGCCTCTTGCTCCAGGGTAGGGCCTCCCGACACGTAGGGGCCTAATGCAGAACAAGGCATCCCAGTTCACAACAGGGCCACCCGGGCCAGCAAAGAGGCCTCATCAGCACAAAACAGGGCCTCTTGTCCCACGGCAGGGGCTATCTCATCCTCAAAAGCGTGCTCCTGAGCCGGAAAACGGACCTTTTGGTGCAAGTAAGGGCCTTCTGAGCCTGATAAGTGCTCCCTACCTCAGTGACGGGGCCTCCTTGATCTGAACTTTTGGTGCAAGTAATGACCTTCTGAGCCTGATAAGTACTTCCTAGCTCAGTGACGGGGCCTCCTTGACCTGAACTTTCGTACCATACGCAGAGCTACAAAGCCTTAAGCTTGGGCTTCAAGGCCTCCCAAAATTTTGAGGGGGAAAGATATGCTCCTGCCTCCCTGCTTGGTTGCAGAGGGAGGGGCACTCCCCTTCAGCCGGCCCCCCCCCCCCCCATCCCAGTCCCCACACCGTTGTTCCGCCTCCGGTGTGAGGGACATTAATAAACAACATGGACGAATGAATGCATTGATGGAAGTCGCAGCAGCGGATATTCTCATAGCTCAAAGGAGTAACCGAGAGTACGCATCAATAACCACAAAATACTGCGCATATAGAATCTAGCAACTAACCGCAAAAGTTCTAAGTATCTGATGCGCATGTCTTCCTTCTACCTGTAGCGTGCACTCAGTGCAGGCGGGTGGCAGAGCGAGACGGTCACGCCCGCCGCTCGACGTGCTCAAAAGGACGCAATCTACCCTGGCATTGGCTTTCTTTGGCGCAGCCCTGCCCGCCTGTCGCGAGACGACGAGCGCATGCGGCTTCTGGTGGTCACAGACACGTCGTGGCGACTGAGTCATGATCTGGACACATCTCTCGACACTGCGAGGGACAAGGGAGGGAAGGCAGGCTGAACGGCCAGTCCCGCTGACACACCTCTGGACACTTTGCGAGGGACAAGGGAGGTAGGGCAGGCTGAACGGCCAGTCCCGCCGACACACCTCTGGACACTTTGAGAGGGACGAGGGAGGGAAGGCAGGCTGAACGGCCAGTCCCGCCGACACACCTCTGGACACTTTGAGAGGGACAAGGAAGGTAGGGCAGGTTGAACAGCCAGTCCCGCTGACATACCTCTGGACACTTTGAGAGGGACAAGGGAGGTAGGGCAGGCTGAACAGCCAGTCCCGCTGACACACCTCTGGACACTTTGAGAGGGACAAGGAAGGTAGGGCAGGCTGAACGGCCAGTCCCGCTGACACACCTCCGGACACTTTGAGAGTGACAAGGGAGGTAGGGCAGGCTGAACGGCCAGTCCCGCTGACACACCTCTGGACACTTTGAGAGGGACAAGGAAGGTAGGGCAGGCTGAACGGCCAGTCCCGCCGACATACCTCTGGACACTTTGAGAGGGACAAGGGAGGGAAGGCAGGCTGAACGGCCAGTCCCGCGAGGATTCCATTTCTGAGTCATGTGCACGGGAAAATCCCAGGTTGGACCGTCCCACCTGACCATGTTAGGGTAGACATCGGCTACCTACTTCAACTGGGGAACCCTAAGCTGCCGCAGCGGTTGGCGAAGTCGCTTCCCATCGGCGCGCTGTATTGACAGCCCTCGCTCGGACTTGTTTGTCAGCGTCTGTCACCAACACTACCACCACGGCTTCACTAAGCGTGAAGGCGGAATTTTGCTCGGTTGCCTCTTTTTCCACTTCTTTGTCCGACAGTGCGGCACCAAATGTGAAACCAGGTCGAGATCTAATCTGGCAAAACACTGGCCTACACTACGCAAACATGGCGACAGCAATGCGAGGAAGACTGAGCGTGAGCATAAGCAGGCTGGTGCCACCGAAGCCAGGGCCTGCGCACCAATCGCAGACGCTCACCATCGCCGCCAGGGCACTGGTGTCGCACCCTGCACGGTCGCGCCCGGTCCTCCACTCGCTCGAGGCCGCGCTCGTGGAGCGGGCGTACAGATAAAGGTGGCTCCAAGCCCAATGCCGACCTGGTTTCACATCTGGTGATGCACACCTGTGTGTGTTTGTGCATCCGCTGAAACGCGGCCACACCACACAATGCGACCAGACCACACGCAGCCAGACCAGACAACAGCGGTAATCGAATGAAGTGCTTACTTCGAACACACGGAAAGCGTGCCAGTGGTTGCCAATGGCAAAAGAAAGTGGACGGGAAGTCCAAGCGGGGGCGATCGACACCCTACTGGTCGCCGGGAAACGTCCTCACATCAGCTCGCAGTTCAGGCTTCTCCAGCACGGTTGCATTGGGAAACTGATGTCCGACATAGTCAGACATCGTCAGACATAATCAGGTCACAGTCAGCCAGGCATATACCCTGACATCGTCAGATCATATTCAGTCAGACATACCGTAACAGAGTCAGGTGATATTCAGTCAGACATGCCCTGACATAGTCAGGTCACAGTCAGCCCGGCATACCCTGACATAGGTCATAGTCAGTCTGACATACCCTCACGTGGTCAGGTCACGTTCAGTCAGACATACCCTGACAAAGTCAGGTCAAAGTTCGTCAGACATACGGCCCTCCAACGTGCCCGTGGCACGTCGAACAGGTGTTCGTCCACGCTCAAGACGGTCATTGAACCCGGACAGGAATTAGAATGGAACTTCGCATACGGTATCATACAGGTATGGGCCCACTTTTTGAGCAGCTGTGCCTCGCGCTTTTCGGGACAGCTATTCGCCACTTCACGGTAATGCGCGGGGTGCGCAGGTACGAACAACTGGCCGCCAGCCACACAGACCGTGGCGTCAGTGCGCACCGAAAGTGCAAAAGAGTACAAAGACGATCTGGCCGCACTGCCAACATCCAAAACACCAAAAAGCGAAGACATCAAGCCACGAGATCCGAGAGTGAGGCCACGCTTGCCGCAAGGCTGGCAGTCTCCGGAGCGGCACAGTGGCGCCACCTTTATCGGCGAGCGCTGGTGAACCAGACCGCCGTCGCTCCGTCTCAGAGCGAACTTAAGGGACGTGCACGCGCTCGACAATCAGCCAGCCTATACGTGAAATCGTGCAGGTAACACGGTGTGTGGCGCACGTGTGTCATCAGCGCAGTCGGAAATGGCAGCATCTTCAAATCGCTTGCAGCGATTTAGCGGTCAAGCCACTGCAGCCGAGTTGCGGACGAAAGCACCTACAGGAAAGTACACATGGCAGATGTTCGTGGGATAAAGCACGTATGCCCAATGTTCGTCATTATACGATACGTAGGGCAAAACTTTGTTTATCGAAAAAATTTCATGATGAAAATGTACGCGTAGATAAAGATCGTATGGAAATGTTCGTCAGGAAATAGTTCGCAACAAAAATGTTCGTACGCGCTCAAGTCCATGTGGAAAAAGGTCATAATCATTTGTTTGTATACAAACGTTCTGGCACGCATGTTGGTCAGGCATAACGTTCGCTTGCATTGCGTTCGTAAAAAAACGTCAGCAAAGGTTCGTATTTCGATATCTGATGTGAGTTCACAAACTTTGTAGGATAACGTTCGCCTGGAATGAAATTCGTTTGACGAAAGAACCTACGCGAATCTTCATATGAGCTCGTGCACTGAACGTTGAAATGCATATCTTAATTTTTTGTGTCAGACACAGGATGAATGGCTACTGCGGGGATACTACATCCCACGACTGGGAAGAGGGGGGAGGGGGGAGGGTAATGGATGGCGGTGAATGGTGAGAATAGCGTGGGCCGGATCAAACATTACTAGACTAACTAGTCACTTCTAAATAATAAACTAAATAATAACCTACTAATAGATAATAAACTAACTAATAACTTACTAATAAATAACAAACTAAATAGTAACTTTCTGTTACTAGACTAAGACTAATCAAACTCGTCATGGCATGCACTTGAAGCTCAGAGACAACCAACAAATAAACTTGAAAAACTGGAAATGAGCACGATCATCCTGCATGAGGGAACCGGACGTTGAAAACTACATGTCCACTGCACTTCATCCGCCGAGTTTGTCGTGCTCCTCCATAATCCCTCCCCCGAATACTTCCACCCCGGCGACTTCGCCTGACGCCCTCGAGCGCACCACTGCGCCACCTGACGGACGCGACGAGTCAACCCGCTTGTAGCATACGGCGGGCGGCCGCGCCGGTAACACCCAGTACATGATTGCTTATATACCTCGGATCGGGGTCCGGAGAGCTCGACGCGCCAGCTGGACCCGGTTTGATACATCTCCTTTGAGCAGGACCCTGTTGGCAGTCCACCCAGCACTGCCCCGAGAGCAGGCGCGCAGCCGGAGCCTTGGCAAGGGGGGGGGGCACAGGGTTGATAAATGGCCCATGATAGTTAAAAGCCTCACCCCCAAAAAAATCACCGGATGTGGGCCATTTGTTGATAGGGGCGAGTTTTGTTATTATATATTTTGTCATTCTTACCTTCTATAACTGGAATAAAAGCCAGAAGCTACTGCTAGATCAATACTACTTGAAGCTTAATCAATCAACTTTAAAAATCACGTGTTAAACGACTGCACGAAATAAATCGCCAACTCTCTTCATTTTCCAATGGTCCAGTGGACCCTTTTTAAACCAAGAGAACTTAAACGCTTTGTCAGAATTTTCGTCTGGGTTGTACAGATATCAAGCCTCCCGCGAATGTAGATTTGAAATCAAAGCGGGTCAACGATTGGCATGAACAAGGTCAAGCCATGTTTGTCTGGAAATGTACAACATTCAGTCGGAATCGATTACCGACTCGACTTATGTGACGTAGTTTTGAGCAGGTGCGCTCGCGCATCTCGGCAACAAAAACCTCGACGCCAGGCGTTGCAGTCTCTATACGCTGCACAACGTCGGCTTTATGGTTAATATTAAGCTGCGGCTAATAGGTGGACGAAAATGATGACCCACCTGAAAAAGTACCTTTGAACGCTTTAAGACTTAAAACGGCACATTTTGAAGATATTCCATGCGCATATTTTACCTCCGGGATTTTAAGACCGATGACACCAACGAATTGGCCTTTGCAGCACCGCCAAGTGGTGCTGGAATCTGGTGGTGAAACTGGAAAAGTAAAGGCAGAATCTCTATTTTCCGTGTTGATGTAGCTGCTAGTCTGTCCAGAAGACAACGTCAATTTCTTAATTCGCCCAGTCTTATCTTTTAACTGTGTAAA
>NW_023597055.1:8029368-8158181 GCF_011947565.3 Pollicipes pollicipes
TCGAACATTGTGTCTTTGGTGAGGGAGCCCCTAACGATCAACTCGAGTCGTTTGCCCGCTTACTATCAGTCGCGGACAATCATTTTCAATGCGCTCGCTGCGAACGAGCTATTGTGGTGCAGACACTTCCGTACGATGTAGTTTTTTAGATGGGATCTCCCATGTCACAATCATTGTAGTGTTGAATTGTTCAGTGAATATCAGTGTTAAACGGAGTGTTCCACATTTGTATGGGGTTTTGAACTGAGATAGCCATCTTGTAGATCATTCGGTGCAGTTCGCAGCTCTGCCCTTCTTATTTCAAGGTCATCGGGCATCCATGACACCAAAATAACGCCACGCACATCCTGCCATTCCACAGACCAGCTGGCAACCAAGACCAAAACAAGTGTAAATGGAGTCATCCATCTCTGGCGTTCGTGGACACGACTTCCAGTTATGACGGCCGTCACTTGGCTCTCAATCGATCTTGTGCCAGTGAGCTCATTTTACTATGTATGATACTTGCTCCCACATCTTCAAACGTGGAACATCCCCACTAGGCGGATATCCGCAACTCGGGAAGGCCGTGTACCGCACCCCTGCAGGCGAGCCGTGTGGTTAGCGGCCACAGTTGGCCAGCCCTTGGCGTGTGAGAGCGAGTGCTTGCTCGAGGAGCAACTTTCGAGAAACGTTGAAATACATAACACGTTGAAACCTGGTACCGTCAACAGGCACAAGGATCGTCACGTCGGCACCGTCAACATGCACAAGGATCGTCACGTCGGCACCGTCAACATGCACAAGGATCGTCACGTCGGCACCGTCAACATGCACAAGGATCGTCACGTCGGCACCGTCAACATGCCACAAGGATCGTCAACGTCGGCACGTCAACACATGCACAAGGATCGTCACGTCGGCACCGTCACGGCACAAGGATCGTCACGTCGGCACCGTCAACATGCACAAGGATCGTCACGTCGGCACCGTCAACATGCACAAGGATCGTCACGTCATGCAAATTCGTAGCCGATCTGGTCACCTGATAGCCACACAGACGAAGCGCCATTGCTCATGCGGAGTATGTGAAGGCATACGACGTATGCGAGGACACGCCAGGTGGGGCGGCTGAAGGCGTCACCGATGACGTCATAGTGGAAGTGAACGTGGCGTGTGCTGCCGACCACCGGCGTGTTAGAACCAACTAGCTGGACCAAGCAGATCAGAGTGAGGACTTAAAAAGCGCAAGACTGTTAGGGTTCAAAAAACAGGCATGCTCCATTTGACAACTGCTCACTGAACTCTCCTTGCTGGGTAACGTTCCCAACATTTCATCCGCGATATCGCATACTACGAGGCGTGGTGGTCGAACAAGACAGAAAAGGCAATGTTGTGAATCATTTTCGAGCCGCATCACAAGCTATTCACAACCACACTACCTGACCTAGTAGTGTGTATGTAGGGCTGTGCCCCATGTAACGCCAACCATGGTCAAATTTTGACGTTTGAGCAGGAAATGAAACATATCCCGTTATTATTTCCTGGGCTGTGCGTAGGAATCCTAGCGCTTGTCCCTTTTGTTTTCTCAGCGAATGATGTCAGGTTCACCTTAAAACATTTTTAAAATATTTACAACCATAATAACGCAAAAGATGCACGGCAGAGTGATATCAGGATTAAACGGTTATGTGATAATGCGCTTCGAATCTGACCGTATGACTGCCTCATGGAGTTCGCTGAACAGCAAGCATTGCTCAGGTGGGACAGCTCAATGTCATCAGTTCCTCAGTTAGGGCAAGCTCCCTGTTATCAGCTCCCCACCTAGGGCAGCTCCCTGTCATCAGCTCCTCAGTTGGGGGAGCTCCCTGTCATCAGCTCCCCAGGTGAGACGGATTCCTGTTATCAGCTCCTCGGCTAGGGCAGCTCCCTGTCATCAGCTCCTCAGTTGGGGGAGCTCCCTGTCATCAGCTCCTCATGGTGGGACGGATTCCTGTTATCAGCTCCTCAGCTAAGGCAGCTCCCTGTCACCAGTTCCTCAGTTGGGGGAGCTCCCTGTCATCAGCTCCTCAGGTGGGACGGATTCCTGTTATCAGCTCCTCAGGTAGGACAGCTCCTTGTTGTCAGCTGCTCTGTTGGGGCAGCTATTTAGTTGGGGCAGCTACTCAGATGGGGCAGCTCCTTGTTATCAGTTCCTCAGGTGGGGCAGCTCCTCGTTGTCAGCTGCTCAGTTGGGGCAGCTACCAAGATGGGGCAGCTCCTTGTAATCAGTTCCTCAGGTGGGGCAGCTCCTTGTTATCAGCTTCTCAGATGAGGCAGTTCCTTATTATCAGTTCCTTAGAACACTCGTAGCTATCCATTCACGCGAGACGGTCGGAAAAGTATGTAGCTTCGTGGATTTGTTTGTATTCTAATGGCATTAAGCCCCACAAAGATCTGCAAGTCATGCCTTGTCACTATGCAGGAAACATTCGTAGATGATTCCCGCCAAGTCAAACAAATCGGTTCTGGTATGTGTTGCCTGTGGCAGGCAGCCACTCAATTGCTCAAGGAATCGATGTGACCCGGGAGGGCTGGGACGTTGAATTGCTCAACTCAAAACCCCGTGTTTGTCCTTCTGAATATTAGAGCTGCTGCCCCAGGATATAGTCTAATAGCGTCACTTCGGGCGTGACCTTGGATGACTTAAGCGTGACCTTGGATGTCACGAGACTGAAGCTGACCAACCATCAAGAGCAGGGCAAAGCAGACGAGCAGTCGTTCGAATGCCGTGCGAGCGAACGAAAACGAGCTCTGACCCAGTTTGTTAGCAGGTCCAGATTGTGTCGTCGTCGTGACTCGGATCACGGGCTCGGATCATCGCACTGCTTCCGGATCACCGGTGTTATCGGCTCCGGAGTGATCGTACAAATCCGAGCGGCCGGACTGTTCTAAACGCCTCGTGGTACACCACGCAGCTGCTCACAGCGAGCACATGCTAAGTTGTGGACTTCGCGTTCGCAGACGTATGAAACATGCGCAAAAGCTCGCCGAGGACAGTGCGGTCAGTGTCATGCTATTATCGTCAGGCACTTCCTAGTGCACTCTGACAACATCGTAACACTAGTTGCACGCTCCCCCTATCTATGGGGGACCGTCCGCTGTCGACCGCGCACTGTCACGTACGATGTCGCCATGTGGCGCTCATCTGAAGCTCCGGGCTGGTCACTTCTGCGGGATGGACGGGCTGGTTGCGGCGGCCGATGAGCCAGGACAGGCGGGACGACTTGCGGTGCCACCGCCAAAAATACCAGCTGAACCAGCTGCCCAGTTAGCCGAACCCACACGGCTCTGGGATTTCCACGGCGCTGTGGTGACTCGCCAGAACGTGATAACACCAAGGTTTTTGCTAATCACCTCACCTGAAAGGCGGTTTAGTCGGGAAAACACGGACGTGTGTGGCATGCGATCGACGAAACTGGCGGCGTGTGTGTGTCGCGGGCAGTGTCCAGCTCGGTCCGGTCCGGTTCGGTCCGGTCCAGTCCAGTCCGGTCCGGTCCGGTCCGGTCCGGTCCGGTCCGGTCCGGTCCGGTCCGGTCCGGTCCGGTCCGGTCCGGTCCGGTCCGGTCCGGTCCGGTCCGGTCCGGTTCGGTTCGGTTCGGTTCGGTTCGGTTCGGTTCGGTTCGGTTCGGTTCGGTTCGGTTCGGTTCGGTTCGGTTCGGTTCGGTTCGGTTCGGTTCGGTTCGGTTCGGTTCGGATTCGGTTCGGATTCGGTTCCGTTCGATTCGGTTCGGCTTCGGTTCGATTCGGATTCGGCTGGGATCGGATCGGATCGGATTCGGATCGGATTCGGATTCGGATTCGGATCGGTTCGATTCGGTTCGGTTCGGTTCGATTCGGTTCGGTTCGGTTCGGTTCGGTTCGGTCCCATCCCATCCTATCCCATCCCATCCGGCAAAATCTCAACGACGGGTATACCTGTTTGAGTAGAAGTAATGTCGCGTTTCAATGAACACCAAGCCAGCAATGTGTTTCGTATCCAGTCAGTGACCCCCACCGGCTCCTTATCTGTGCGTCACACTATCACATGCACACACACGTCACCTTCTGAAGGTGCGTCACGTTCGGGACAAACGCCGCGTTTCGTGCATTTTGGAGCAGGTTTGGCCGTTTTTCCCTGCTGAGACGCCTAACTTGTTTTGCAACACTACGACAGCGCACCACAGGTTTTATCAGTAGAAAAGAATGTCGCGTAAAACTACTGTCATCATGGACTGTTCATCGCAATATTTGCAACAGCAATACTGCATCGACACCATGCAATAGGCACCCGCATTTTGACAACACCCTGCCAAGTTCTCCATTAGTTAGTCCCTTCCAGGATTTTCGTGAGGCTTAAACTATGGGATGGAGTACTAACGCTGTAATTTGTGGATTATGGCTTGCATCTTGGCGCACAAACGTCGCATATAAGTATTGGCCGAAGAAGTAAAATCCCCAATCACGATGGCACGCCGAACGGCCGTCGTCAAACAGCTGCCGATCTGAGGAGCTGACAACAGGGGGCTGCCCCATCTGAGAAGCTGTCCCACCTGAGGAGCTGATAACAAGGAGCTGTCCCAACTGAGGAGCTGATAACAAGGAGCTGCCCCATCTGAGAAGCTGCCCCAACTGAGAAGTGAATAACAAGGAGCCGCCCCACCTGAGAAGCTGATAATAGGGTGCTGTCCCAATTGAGAAGCTGATAACAAGGAGCTGCCGACCTGAGGAGCTGATAACAGGGGATGCCCCATCTGAGAAGCTGCCCCAACTGAGAAGTGAATAACAAGGAGCCGCCCCACCTGAGGAGCTGATAATAGGGTGCTGTCCCAATTGAGAAGCTGATAAAAAGGAGCTGTCCTAACTGAGGAGCTGATAATAGGGTGCTGCCCCATCTGAGAAGCTGCCTCAACTGAGAAGTGAATAACAAGGAGCCGCCCCACCTGAGGAGCTGATAATAGGGTGCTGTCCCACCTGAGGAGGTGATAACAAGGAGCTGCCGACCTGAAGAGCTGATAACAGGGGATGCCCCATCTGAGAAGCTGCCCCAACTAAGAAGTGAATAACAAGGAGCCGCCCCACCTGAGGAGCTGAAAATAGGGTGCTGTCCCACCTGAGGAGCTGATAAAAAGGAGCTGTCCTAACTGAGGAGCTGATAATAGGGTGCTGCCCCATCTGAGAAGCTGCCTCAACTGAGAAGTGAATAACAAGGAGCCGCCCCACCTGAGGAGCTGATAATAGGGTGCTGTCCCACCTGAGGAGGTGATAACAAGGAGCTGCCGACCTGAAGAGCTGATAACAGGGGATGCCCCATCTGAGAAGCTGCCCCAACTGAAAAGTGAATAACGAGGAGCCGTCCCAACTGAGGAGCTGATAACAGGGAGCTGCCCCATCTGAGAAGCTGCCCCACCTGAGGAGCTGATAACAGTGAGCTGCACCACCTGAGCAGTTGATAACAAGGAGCTGTCCCAACTGAGGAGCTGATAACAGGGAGCTGCCCCATCTGAGTAGCCACCCTAACTGAGGAGCTGATAACAAGGAGCCGTCCCACCTGGGGACCTGATAACAAGGAGCCAGCGCTGGAGATTCCGAAAATTTTCCTGGTAGCGGAGTGCACATTTTCTTAAGTGGAGTACAAAATTATCCAAGCGCTGGGGGTCATTACAGTTTTATTTAGGTTATCTCTGAGAGATAACAGTACAATAGGTGGTAGTCAACAAAAGCGCCACTTTTGATATGCAGCAATTCATGTCAAAGCACTTTAAATGAAAGGAAACATCAGTATTAAGCATGGCACCCTGAAACAACACAGTCTCATAGTCTGTACTATGGAACACACGTGCATATACATGGGTTTGCGAATCATGGAAGGCTCTGTGCATGCACGCTCCAAAACCGAAACTAATTACGCATCGGGCTTATACGCTCTCAAAATGGAGAGTGGCTACGCACCGGGCTTATACACCCTCCAAAATGGAGGGTGGGTACGATACGCACAGCCAGAGAAAAATGGTACACAAAAAAATACAAATGAACATGCCACAGACGGCCACCTACTCATGCTCCACCACGATCACGCTACTCACGCTCCACCACGGTCACGCTACTCACGCTCCACCAGCTAATTGGTTTTAAAAACAGCTAAGCACTCATGCTCTCCGCCTTCCAACCCCGGTTAACACATGAGAGCCTGCACGTCCCAACCGAACAATAGAGACAGGCAGCACTCTTAACCGATTTACCGAGCCAGCACAAGTACAATGCCTGACAGACCTGTGCAGGCCGGCCAAAAGGGATCGGAGTCAGTCGCTCCGCTGACTCCGGCGGTTAATGCAACGTATTTATGGATTTTGACGCGCTTTAACGGATATCATTGCAAAACATGATAATTCATGTTACAATTAAATGATGTTTTTGTCCTTATAAACCCTTCTCCTTAATTTGCCGCGCCAAAGCCATGGGTTCGTCTTACTCTGGTGTCCTGGTGTCTTTGCGGGAGTGAGATGCCCGTCTCCGAACAGCTTTTTGGCCATTTATAGAACGTTTTTCGACTCCAAAGGACATTTTTGTAAAGCCTGAATTACCAGCTTTAATTTCACACCCTTATGTGACAAATTTAACTTGGTTTAAATTCACAGCTGCCGGAACATTTCTGTACTCCGGACACCAGGAAGTGACCAAAAATCCAACCACAGGGCGATTCTGGATGAGTACAAATAAGTCCTTTGTCATAATCGTGATGCCCATCTCTTTACAGCTTCCCTCCAAATGTTTACAAATCCTGTTCAAGGCATGAGTGCGAGCAGAATACCTATGTTCCTGACAAATCAGTCACGAGGAGGCGAATCATTAAAACCAATTGGAGAGTTTTGCTATGTTCAACCTCAAACCTGAGATCGGAGGCGGGCGCAAGCCGCTGAATAGTTGAGACGTTTCCGACGCTGAATTGCGAGTGATTCTCTTATTTACATTGCCATGACACAGTGGTGGCGCGTGAGTAGGCGGCCGTCTGTGGTAGGTGATTGGGCGTGTGTTTTTCTATGACTGTTTGTTGCATCCTCGGCAATTAATGCGGTTTTTCGCCGATGGTAGGTTAAGTCATGTTCAGGTTTGAAATGGTCTGCATAGGGCATAGGAAGTGAGAGCTTTGCTAATCTACAGACCGGTGCAATTCTGGTACTCGTTTCTCATTTTCCGGTATTGTTCAAGGGCGATTACATTCAACATTCACAAACTTTATTTTTCACATTTCCATACATGGCTTATCACATACCTAGGTGGCAACACAGGCTGCTTGCTATTGGGCATCTTAGTCTGGTGGGTGCAAGATTGGGTGCTCTTGCAGATATCAGTATATGGCTCCTGATGGAATCAGCAAGTCTCAAGCTGTTGCACCTCCTGGTTTTACTTTGTCCTGACACAAAGAGGTAAAATGAAGTTTTTTCCAAAAGCTGTTCTTGTGGCATAATGGAGTACAAAATATTAATTTTACTTAATCACAATCTTGGAGTACAAAATCTCCTGGTATACATTATACCCGGAAATCTGTCAAGTTTTCCAATACTGCAAGGGGCTTTCCCATTTGAAGGGCTGATAACAAGGAGCCACCCTGCCTGAGGAGCTGATAGCAAGGAGCTGCGCCAACTGACGAGCTGATAACAGGGAGCTGCCCCAACTGAGGAGCTGATAACAGGGAGCTGCCCCAACTGAGGAGCTGATAACAGGGAGCTGTCCCACCTGAGCAAACTTGCCGTTTGGCGAACCCCACGAGATAGCGATACGGTTTGGTTAGACGTGCACTATGACATCGCCACTTAATCCTGATATACCTCTGTCATATCTTTCGTTTCATTTTTGTTACAAATATTCATACACTATTCGGAAGAGCCCTGACATCACTCGTGATAAACAATCGGGTACGCACTAGGTTTCTTGCAGACGGCCCAGGAAATTAATGCGGAACGGTTGTTTAATATCCCGCTCGAACGTAAGAACTTGACCATGGTCGGCGTAACACGGGGCAAAGACTGTGATCCATATAATCAGATCACTTAGTGTGGTTGTGAATATATTTTGATGCCGCTCGAACAACGTTCACAGTTTGCCTATTCTGTGGTGTTTAACCACCACGCCTCGTAGGTATGCGATATCGTGGTGAAATGTTGGGAAGGTTGCCCAGTAGGGGGAGTGCAGTGAGCGATTGTCAATTGCAGCATACCTGTAGGTCGGATACTAACGGTGTTGCACTACTTCGACATTGGTTATATCGATTCCGAGGTAGTTCGTGCATATATGTGATCATTGAGTCACGCAGCGCTTTTCTGGGAACTAGAATGAGATGCCATGGAAAGGCATTCTTATTTCCCCATGTAAGACTATCGTACTGCAATTATGGAACGATAATGGCTTACAGAGCATGCGAGTATTACATGATCAATATGTGTTGCATTCTACTTATGATGCTCAATGTACTGGGCAGTACGACAGCAAGCAGATAAACGTGGGAAAGCGGGCATGTTGCCCCTCGCCCTCCCCTCCTAACTTACCGAAAGAAGGCAAATTTTGTTTCTTTCCCATTTGTACAAAGTTGTTCGAGATAGTGCCTCCTGTCGCAAAAAAGTTTTTCCACCACCAGTGATGCGAGCTAAAGGCTAAGACACCTTACAGTCCTTAATCGCAATTACAATCACACAACTGCATAAAAATCCCCGTTTCCTCGACACCCCCTGCCTCGGTCACGACACACGTGGGTGTGTTCCGAGTCGACCCGTAAGCGTGTCCGAACTGACAACCGAATCACATCCGCACTAACGGACTTGGCGAAACGCTGGTTGCAAAATACGGCCGGGGACAGCATGTCTTTGCACATTCCGTCCCGCATCATCCTTGGTACATCGTTTATCCCCGGAGGAGACGGGCGAGAACAGCAGCTCTTCACTACGCTTGACTGCGGACGCGCGTGTTTTCCGTCCTATCACAGGAGACGACACTAATCGCCCACCGCCGCAAACCAGGATCACGTCAAGGACTCACGCGAGGACTAGGCCTGGTACCGAATACTGCCGTGGTGCCGAATCACAACATCCGTCATTGTAGACCGCACCAGGCGGAACGGTCGCTTGTGAAACTAAGCATTAATATTGCCCAGCTGCGGGATGGCATCATGCTGAAGTAGAAAATGCTGATGTCATTTTAATGACAGGCTGCGTAATTGGGGCTTTCGGGAGCTTCGATTGCGCGGTGACATAGCTCCAACAATGTATGTTCTGATCAAAGTTGTTCAAAAACTCCAAAGGGCTGTTATGTTGCGCCAACGATTGGAATCGGTGTACACATAGAACAGAAGTTAGCACGCGAGAGGAATTTGAAGAGGTGTTCGACATGTAGTGGGCCATTGCCGAACCAATCGGAGAGCGTGAAAGACGGTGCAGTCGAGCCGAAGTACCGCAGACGTTCTGCGAGTAATGTCGGAAAAGAGACGAGCTCACGACGCACAGCAAACGTTGCGTGATATTGGCGGCACCGCGGTGGTTCATCGTGCAAGAAAAGGCATTCATGGTTCGTGTAAGTACGGCCGACCCGCAAGCGACTTAGCATGACTTCCTGCTGCTTTGTCTTCCGATAAAATGACTGCTATTGCTGGATAAACGGCTTATACTTTTGAGTTTGTTGATGTGCACTGCATCCCCCGTGCTCTGCCATCGGCCCCGTAAAAGGGGCGATATAGCTGGGTTTAAGTCTGCGGCGGGTATTCGATAAGTCTTTGAGTAAGGATGGGGCGTAACAAACAAGCTTTGCGGCGGGGTGGACAAGCCCATTTCCAGCGATTCCCACGTGGCTTGGAATCCAGCACAGTGCTATGGTATCTCCGGCCTGGTACAAAGAGCCAAGACGTAATAAAATATCCAGTATAAGGGGATTTGTGCGATTAAAGCGTCCAAACACAAAAACATACTTAGTGAGTCTGATAAAATCACGTGCAAGGTATCTTCGTCCGCCTGGATACAGGAGAATGCCATCGGTAGATGGCAACGAGCTCTGCCGCGTATTTAGAAGAATACGCCGGCAGCGTGAGTGACGGTATGCCTTGGCTGCAAACAAAGGCACAACCAACGCCCGTACCCGCTTTAGAACCGCTCGCACTTGTAGTCTTCCATCCCCGACGCGTTCCCATATGTTGCGAGGGTGCTGCTCTCGCAACACACGGAATCATATATTGCTATCGAGCATGTGCCAGCGACACGTCGACGGCTGGGGACACTAGCGCCCACGGAGGGGCCCGCAGGCTGGATGGACGCATCACTCCCGGAAGAATCCATCCACCCTCACGAAGGACATTGTGAGCACGCTGGCAAAAAGGCGCCGCGCTTCGCGTTCGCTCGTCGTGGAAAGGGGCGGCGCTTCGCTTTCGCTCGTCGTGGAAAGGGGCGGCGCTTCGCGTTCGCTCGTCGTGGAAAGGGGCGGCGCTTCGCGTTCGCTCGCCGTGGAAAACATTTCATGTTTCGCGTGAAAACAGAGCACTATGTGTTGGGTGATTCGGGAGCCGCGCCAGTTTCCTTGTGCACCGTAGCTCCGCTTCAGTGAGCAAACAAGCTGCAGGGGACGTCCGAAAAGCACCAAGGATGGCTCTCAGCGCAGCGTGATGTACCTTATTCAAGGTATTTTTAACAGAATCTTGGGCACCGTCATCTACAAAACAGCCGTAGTTCAGCTCGGAGCTTGTGAAAGAGCAGTATAAGAATAAAAACGTTTTCCTGTCAACCCCGTAAAACACTCCGGCGACACATTTAAGAACATTTAGAGATCTTAAACGCCTTTCCCTGAATTTTAACACGCTGGTGGCATGTCCAATGACCATCAAGTTCAATTCCAAGAAAACGCGCACTCAGCTCGGACGGCATCATCTGCCTGTACTGCCGAATTTGCCCGCTGTGACAGTGTTGACGTCGACTAAAGTGAACGGATGTCCGCTGAGTGTGCCTCAGTCCTACAGACGCGTGACGGCCATCTGCAGCTGTCGCTCCATAGTCGTCGCCCTCGATGCGTATCACCAGACGGCAGAATCGTCGACAAAGAGAGATGGGCCAATAAATTGCGGACGTCGTGTAACTGCCATTGATCATGAAAGCAAATAATGGCGCGCTTAAACACTTCCTTGTGGTATGCTCTCCACCTGTACACATGAATCTAAAATGTGATGACATGCTCTTACGCGAAAACGATGTTTCGACAGAACGTTACGTAAAAATGCAGCCACAAGGCCATGAATGTTGTGTTGAAAGAGCCTGACTGGAAATTCATGACGCCAGGTTGACTCGTAGGTATTCTCGGAGTCGAATACGATGGCACCTAGATGGCGACACTATTTAGAAGCAGCGCAGCGGCGTCGGGTGTTAAAAGGTGGCCCACCGTGCAGCGATTCGATCTAAAACCGCATTGGACATCGTTCAATGTGTTTCTTTTCCAAGTACCACCACAATCTACCGTCTGCCATCTTTCCATCAATTTACACAAAGACGACGAAAAACACGGAAAATGATTGCTGTCCGTGGGATCGTCGACGACATGCCAAGTACAACACAGCATAAGCTGTGTACTCAAAAGACTTAAGTTGAGAGTGGACATACGTCCAGAGGGCGGCGTAACGCATGTACGAGTCTCAGCATATAAAAGGCGCCGTGATTCTTCGTGGATAAAGTGCACACACAAACGTCCACGTGTGTTTCTGCGGTTGCATCTCTCAACGGCGTGATGCGCGTTAAAATCGCCTAAAATCATGACGGGTGGGGGGAGATCCAACAGCAAACAGTGAGTTCGGCGACGGGAAACGCCACGCCAGGTGGTAAATACACCGAACGCACCAACGCTGGGTGCAGCATTTCGCCAAATTTCTGAAACAGTCAAATGAAACAGCATTCGGGGTTTAAGTCCGTCAGACAATGACACTGGGAAACATTTCACCTCACAATAAAAGATCTCAGCTCCCCTCAAAAGATCTCATCTCCCCTCAAAAGATATCACCTCCCGCAATTGGTAAGAGTCATCAAGTGGGGTTATAAAGTAAAGCCCACCAGGTGATGTGACGCAGAATATCACACTTCTCCTCCACCTGATATGAAGATCGGAAAACACCCGTCAGACCATGTAGCAAAGATCACACTACTCAAATCATCCAGGATACAGCCAAGATCCAAGGTTCATCCGAACACGGGTTAAGTGGGCCACATCACGAGGGGGAGGGGGCAAGAGAGGTCCGAGACTCATCTGAGCGCGAAGCGCAGGACCTTGGTCGTATTCCCATCCGTCGACACCCTATACCAGAAGTGCAGGGCGGTGGGCGCCATCGCAATGGAAAACCACCGCGTGTCTAGCGCCAGGGAAGGCTGGAACAAAGGCTCTGGGACAGAAACGAGCGCACAGCGCACAGCTAACGCGACGAGAAAAGCCCCTTAGAAAGAACCTTAAAAGAGAAGGCCAAGACCGCGCAGGCGTCCGAGAAAGCGATCCACGTCACCAGTGTGCACCTGACAAATGAAAGCACGGCGGCAGCGGTGTTGCAAGCCACGCGCCAGCACGGCAGAGGGCCGACGCGTCGGCCTGCACCGTCGGGACCCCTCCGACTCGACCGCGCCCCTCTGGATGGCTCCGGCCGCGCGGGCGCCGCGGAGCCATCCGGCGGGCGCGGCGGAGCGGTCCACAACCATCGCTGACGCCCAGACGCCAGCCAGCGACGCGGGGCGAGCCGTGACGCACGGCGCTTCCGGGGCTGCTTCCCCGAGACGGCCGGCGGCGTCCGGCGACCAGCGGCCTCGCCACGGCCGCATTAGCATAGACAAACACAGCGCGCGAGCAGTGCAAACGAGCCGGCTCGGTTAAAAGCGGCGCGGAGCGCAGTTCGGCCTCAGACTCCTGCTCCTGGTGACCAGTCGCTGCGCCATGACCCGGCTGACGGTGAGTCGGCGGCGCTGCCGCGGCCCGCAGGACGGCATGACGTCCGTGACAACGTGGCGTGCCTGCGAAGCCTGCGCACGCCGGCCGGACGTTACCCGTGGTGGCTGCGTGCGTTCCGGCGGGTCGGAACGCCGCTCCGGCGGCGACTCGATGGTGTAGATGGCTGTCAATGGTGTTGAAGGCGTTGTAGCTGAGCGTGACCGCCGGGTGCGCCACCAGGCGGCGCTGGCCGCTGCGTTTACCAGCAGATTGTCGCGGCTGTGCTGGCCGTCAGGTGCTGACGCTGTGTGTGACGCTCCGCAGGTGCTGACGCTGTGTGTGACGGCTGTGGCCGGCCTGACCCGAGACGGCACCTACTGGGGCTCTCCGGGTTCTGGTCTGCTCGGAGGCGGCCGGGCGGGCTACTACCCCAGCGGCGGCGGCGGCGGCAGCGGTGGCGGCGGCTACTATCCCGGCGGTGGCGGCAGCGGCGGTGCCGGCAGCGGCTGGGGCGGCGTCACGGGAGGCGGCTTCTACCCGGGCCCCGTCATCCCCGACAGAGGCTGGCGCCGCAGGTCAGCCAGCCGCACAGCTCGCGAGGCCATGGTCCCGGGTTCGAGTCCCGACATGGGCGGATTTCAACCGACCCGTCCATATCAGTGCCTCGAGCCACATCTCGGCGGCCATCCGTGTCGAGCGCCGCGCTTAAGTCGTTTGTCTGACAACTGTCTGGTGAGCGTTTTCGTGACGTCACCGTGCGTGACGTCACAGTGGCACACAGCCGCGTTAGGGCGCAGGAAACGTGACTTATCGGAGTGACCTGTGCCGACAGGTACCGGCGGTACTCGCAGGCCGTTGTGGAGGACACACCGCCAGTAAGGAGCACCTCTGGCCAAGGATCGGCAGTCATACCCGACTACCCACGCCCGGCTGGCGGGTTCATCCCCGGTCATCCCAATCCCAATAGTGATGGACAGTTCATCCCTGGTCGTCCCAATCCCAATAGTGATGGACAGTTCATCCCTGGTCGTCCCAATCCCAACACTGATGGACAGTTCATCCCTGGTCGTCCCAATCCCAACACTGACGGACAGTTCATCCCTGGTCGTCCCAATCCCAACACTGATGGACAGTTCATCCCTGGTCGTCCCAATCCCAACACTGACGGACAGTTCATCCCTGGTCGTCCCAATCCCAACACTGATGGACAGTTCATCCCCGGTCATCCCAATCCCAACACTGATGGACAGTTCATCCCGGGTCATCCCAATCCCAGCACTGGTGGACAGTTCATCCCGGGTCATCCCAATCCCAGCACTGGTGGACAGTTCATCCCGGGTCATCCCAATCCCAGCACTGGTGGACAGTTCATCCCGGGTCATCCCAATCCAAGCACTGGTGGACAGTTCATCCCGGGTCATCCCAATCCCAGCACTGGTGGACAGTTCATCCCCGGTCATCCCAATCCCAACTCAAGCAGCGGAGGATCTGGGACCGGAGGCAGCGATGGGATTGGACAATCACCCCCAATCGGCGCCAGCCAACAAGCATACGGGCTTGGAAGTGCCAAAGACTAGTGACAACAGCTGTTGGACGAGCTAGAACGTCATGGACCACCAGAGCGATAGTTCTCGTAGCCCTCTCAAGGCGTGGAAGTGGGCGCATCGAGTTGTGACGAGCGAAACGAT
Source organism: Pollicipes pollicipes (assembly GCF_011947565.3). Lineage (NCBI taxonomy): Eukaryota > Metazoa > Arthropoda > Thecostraca > Pollicipedomorpha > Pollicipedidae > Pollicipes > Pollicipes pollicipes. The sequence continues at coordinate 8,043,984 of NW_023597055.1, forward strand.
GTCAAAGTCGGCAACCATGACAATGATTATAAATATACCTGTGAAAGCCACTGGCATCTGAACGACCCAGAATATGGATGCAGTCACTGAACAGATTACTGTTACGCAACCAGTTACGTGACCACGAAATGACAAATGCCGAGCAACCCCATATCCGCTGGGCTAGATCATCGCGAGCCATGAGCCGAGCCATAAGCCGAGCCGAGCCGAGCCGAGCCGAGCCGAGCCGAGCCGAGCCGAGCCGAGCCGAGCCGAGCCGAGCCGAGCCGAGCCGAGCCGAGCCGAGCCGAGCCGAGCCGAGCCGAGCCGAGCCGAGCCGAGCCGAGCCGAGCCGAGCCGAGCCGAGCCGAGCCGAGCCGAACAGAGCCGAGCCGAGCCGAGCCGAGCCGAGCCGAGCCGAGCCGAGGCTGAGCCGAGCCGAGCCGAGCCGAGCCGGGCCGGGCCGAGCCGAGCCGAGCCGAGCCGAGCCGAGCCGAGCCGAGCCGAGCCGAGCCGAGCCGAGCCGAGCCGAGCCGAGCCGAGCCGAGCCGAGCCGAGCCGAGCCGAGCCGAGCCGAGCCGAACAGAGCCGAGCCGAGCCGAGCCGAGCCGAGCCGAGCCGAGCCGAGGCTGAGCCGAGCCGAGCCGAGCCGAGCCGGGCCGGGCCGAGCCGAGCCGAGCCGAGCCGAGCCGAGCCGAGCCGAGCCGAGCCGAGCCGAGCCGAGCCGAGCCGAGCCGAGCCGAGCCGAGCCGAGCCGAGCCGAGCCGAGCCGAGCCGAGCCGAGCCGAGCCGAGCCAAATCGAACAGAACCGAGACGAGCTCAAGCACCGAAGCGAACCTAAGCTTATTCTCTCCCATCCTACTTAATGTAATACAATGGAATTAACTCTCTTCAAATCTGACCTAACCTAACTAAACCAATGTCAAAACGCACAATCCAGCCGATGTTAAAACACATACCCTACCCGGCACCAACTGTCAAGACACATACTTCACCCAATGCATAAACACAGACTCTGCCCAGTGCCACAACGTAATGCGCTTTGCATGAGCCCCCAGTATCTCAGTGCTGGGTCGACCTCCAAGAAACAGCAGGCTGGAGCAAAACGCATCTGCACTTAACATGCGTTTTGGGTCAAAATTTGGAAAGACATATTTTTAGCGGTTTGCGGGCACACCGACGGCCGTTGCTGCGCACCCCTTGCCGCCATGCCGCCACACTGCCAACGGCATGGTCACCGCATTGATTTCGGGCACACCGTTGAAAACCAGCTGAATTCCCGGTGAAAACTGGGCTGCCCTCCCCGACACGAGCTCATTTGCCTTTCAAACACTCTGCATTAAAAGCTCCACGAGCGCCCCCTCCACGGTCAGGAGAGCGGCACATGTTAGGTTCGCACCGCGCTCCGCCGTGTTTACCCGCGCACCAAGCAGCGGCCGACGCCGCTCGGCGGCCGGCGTCAGCCGACCGCGCCGGGGGCCCTCACTGCGAGAGGCACGGGCGTGTCGTGATGGCGCCCCTCTGGCCGCTCGCTGTCCCGCTCTTGCAGGTCGCGCTGGCCGCGTCGGGCCTGACCACGCGCCACAAGGTCTTGACCTGGCCCCGCGCCTTCTCGTTCGACGCGTTGCCGCCGAGCAACAGCACGATGCCGCCGGCGAACGGGTCAGACGCGGACGGCGCGAGCGAGTGCCTCTGCCGACACCTGTGCCTGGCCGACCCCGAGTGCCGGGGGTACGGCTTCAGCGACGCCGCTGCCGCCTGCCGACTGACCCGTCTGTTGCCGACGCTGGAGCGACTGCAACCGAGCGACGACGTCTGGCGCTGGCACGCGCGCACCGGCGTCCGTCAGCTGGGCGAGCCGTGCGCTGCCGCGAGCGATTGCTCGCTGCTGGTGGCCGGCGCTCGCTGCCCGGCCCGCGTCTGCGAGTGCCGGCCGCCGCTGGAGCCCGCCGGCGACGGTCGCTGCCGCAAGACGGGCAACTTCTCCAAGGTGGGCGCCGGCCGGCTGACCTCCGCCGTCATTTCCGAAACAGACGGCGAGTCTGTCGACCACTGCATGGCCGTCTGCGCCGACCATCTCCCTTGCGTCGCCTTCGACTTCGCAGCCGACGAGAAGCGCTGTGTGTTCTACGCGGAGGGCGTCACCAGCGACGCCGGCCCGGGCCGCAGCGCGACGTCGTTCGTGTGGCGTTTCCCGCAGCCGGACGGCGCCCCGCCGCCCGAGTACCGGCCGGTAGGGGGCGCGCGGCTGGCGCGGAGGCCGATCGTCACACCTCTGAAGGGAGCTGAGGTCTGCTACGCCGACGGCGCCATCCTCGCGCCGCCGCCGCTGTTGCCGGTGAAGCAGCTGATCGAAGCTGAGGTGATGAAGCAGGATGATCAACTGCTTGTTGGTGTCGACGACCTGGTGACTGAGGGCAGCTTCGTCACCAGCGACGGTGACGCGGTGGCGAGGGACTTCAAGTGGGCAGACAGACAGCCGGACGACGCCAGAGGCAACGAAGACTTCACGGTCCTACAGCATTCTTCCGACGACTTCAACGACGTACCATACAACTGGAAAGGGATATCAGCAGCGCTCTGCTTGTTCGTTGGCGAGAACCTGGCCGCCGACCAGCCGAGCTGGATGAACAATCATGACCCCAGGTACCGGCCCCAGCACGGCAACGACGGCAATGCAACGACAATGGTCCACAACCGGATGGGAAACGCCACCCCGCCAGTAACCACCTGGACCGTCGACCTGGGCGCTCCGGTCCAGGTCAGCAGCGTGCTGTATCTGGCCAGGAGTGACCGCTGCGAGGACCACAACCGCAACCGCAACACGGAGATCCGCGTCGGCAGCCGGCCGTGGGCGCTTGGTGACGGCCACTCGGCGCGCTGCGCGCTGCGCGAGAAGGCATTCGTGGGCAAGGGGTCCGCCCGTCTCCTCCGCTGCGACACGCCGCTGACCGGCCGCTACGTCCACCTGATCCGCCGGGACGACACCGTCGACTTCGCCGAGCTGGCCGTCTTCGGGAACCGGCTGGAGCGGCCGTAGACCTCCGCCCGGCGAGGGGGAGGGCGAGCATCGGGGACTGAAGGCCGGCCCGGCCAGCCACGGGTGGAGCGCTGGTGGTGACCGGCCCCCCTAGTCGCCCCGCTCTCGCTCTCTCCCTCCCTCTCTCTCTCTCTCGCTCTCTCCATCTCCCTATTGAAACGACCGACGGGCTGAACGAACGGCGCCCATCCCGCCCGATATTGGACTCCGACAAGTATTGTGAACATTTAGCGTTTGAGAACTCTGAGCGGAACGGGAGGCTTCGGCCAATTTTGAGCCACTTTCAAAGCGGTACGTCCCATGTGGGCTCATCGTGCTGGAATGCACCTACCATTGAACGGGGTTTGTTGTCAGTTCATTCCCATGGAAAACGTCAACTCGGTTTGCTCCATTCCGTTTTGTTCAAACTTCTAGTGGCCCCCTTCTCCGTCCCGTGGAATACCCTACAATAGCCCAATTATTTTCCCAGTTTTCGGCTGTCATTCTCTTCACAATACGAATGTGAAATTTCAGCTTTTTGTTATACACATAATTACACTACACGAAAAAACGAAGCGATGGTCCCCCAAAAACATCGTCTGAATGCGAATCACTTTAACCGATACACTGCACTCTAGCATGATGAAACCAAATAACCGTTGAACTTGGCGCTTTAGAAGTGGCCCATCGAAGCCTCCCGCCTCACGCAAATGCTAGCTTAAGTATGTAGTACTGCACGCAGAAATCCACACTTCGTACTGGCATTATACCATACTTTTAGTGGCGTATTATTTCTGGAAACGTAACTTTGTAATATTACTATATATAATTTAGAATGCATACATACACTCACTCTCGCACACACACACACACACATATATATATATATATATATATATATATATATATATATATATATATATATATATATATATATATATAATGTTTGATTAAAAATAACTGCTGACTCAGCATCGACGAGCTTTTTGATGCATCCTTCTAGTTCGCGGGCCTTTGACTTTGCGTCATCGCTTAGATTTAAGATGGTTCGCACAAAATTACTCATGTATTCATCACTCGACGATAAACTTGCAAGCAGTGCCCATTACTAGCAATTCTTATTGTGGTTAGTACCACTTAATTTTAAACAACAGCGTTCAATTTCATGGAGCACTTCTTCTTAGCAGCTGGCAGTGTTACTGATTCGAACATATCACGCTTTCATTTCGTTTTACGGTCTCATTTTCACTGGAGCGTGTTCTGGAGATTCGTGGGCTTTGCACCGCATGGCAAATGGGCTCTTGTCTTCACAAACTTTACCATCACACAGCCACGAGCTTGGCAGCCGTTGTTCATGTGCAGATGTGTTTGTTTAGCCAGGCTTAACATAGATCATCTTGTTGGCTGATTCCCTGTATCTACTGATCAGGGGCTTTCACAATAAGCTTAGAATTGGGCGCACGGCTGCCGCAGCCATTTTTGTCATATGACCATCATAGCCCTGGCGTTGACATGCAACATTGTTGCGCGAGGGACCCCAAAAGTATCCAAAGTGACACCGTTGCCAGCGCTTTGCACTTTTCATCTCTGCACGGCGTCGTGACCGCAATAAATCTGACGAGCACTTCTGACGTCACCGCGGGGTTTGATGCAGGAGCGCGTGCGAAACGGAGAAAACCCGACGTAAGCGCCGGGAAACGCTGAGGTAACGAAATCAGGACCCTGACGAGCACTTCTGACGTCACCGCGGGGTTTGATGCAGGAGCGCGTGCGAAACGGAGAAAACCCGACGTAAGCGCCGGGAAACGCTGAGGTAACGAAATCAGGACCCGGTATGTTATGTTGGTGCGGTGCCTATCGCAGCAGGTGCACCTGGATGGGGGCAGTGGATGCCGGAACTTCGAAGGAGGGCATACCCGCGGGGTAGGCCCACATCACGAAATGGCGGTTTTGCTGTCCATATGATTAGGCTGGGCTACAGCACAAACACTTCAGCCAACCTCCAAGGGTCGAGCTTTGAGAATGTCCTGAAGATAACCCTGGTCACCCCAGCGCCGCTCGCCTGGTGAGAAAACGTCTGAACGTGAGTGATCACCATTTTGAACAATGGTCCAAAAGAACAGACGTTTTGGACTGATCAGCAGAAAGGAAAACAAGTCACGGCCGTGCCAGCAGCATCACGAAAGACAATGCAGGGCGTTGGAAGCTTTGGAAACACATGTATGGGGTTTGACTTTTGATAAACGCAGGTCGATGGCTTTAAACGCCCGCTCGCAAACGCTAAAACCATCCAATCACATTTTGGGGACCAGGCCCATGCCTCAACATTATATGCGTCATGTAGGTAATCGCATGCTTGTATGCTCTTCAGAAGCGAGTCAACTTCACCGAAACAAGTTCTGAAGTTCTCACAGGTGCAGAAGTGGGATATTGTCTCATTTAACGTGCTGAGGAATTAGCTCATATGGCGTGCTGAGGAGATTACCCCAAGAGGGCCAAGGAACCGGTATTGTAAACAAAAGTAAGTTATGGGACACATATCACAATTACGGAGCTAAAGGCACTCGTGAGATGCTACCCGCAAAGCACGCGGAAGGCTGCAGCACCGAGCTGCTGAAACAAGGCTTCATCTCATCCACCGAGCGGCTGCCTGCGCTCACGGCATGGGGCCTTTTCCCAAGCCAGACAGTGTCAGGCGACGGTACCTGTATCGTGGAATCCGCGTGCTGTGCGCGGAAAGATAGGGACACGACGGAAAAACGCGGCATTAAATGCTGCTTTACTCCTACCGTCGCAGCACGCAAACTGTTAAAGTGCAAGAAAAGCTGGGTGACCGCACTAGGGAGCGATGCGTCAGGCATACCCAAACAAGAAGACAAGAGCTTTTCTCAAAGTGGCAATAGCTGCCAAGCCGCACGCCCCAAGGCAGGGCAGACAAACCCGAAACCATGGAAAACCCCATTCTGCTGGCATTTCTTTCATTTCCAAAGCGGCGCTTTATGTAGTGCTGGCCGCTAGCCAGCGGCCATGTGCCTAATATACACAGCCAACCTACAGCAGCGAGATCTTTATGGGTCGCCGTCACATCCAGATCTAAAAAAAACACGCCGCAGAACAAAAACCACCTAATCAGCGCCCAAGACAGAGTATGTCCAGCTTACTCAAAGGCAGGCCGTGCTTCAGCGGGAGGCCGTTTGTCGACGGGCTTAGTTTCATAAAACGACAGCACAAATTTACGCGCTTTTGATTGGCGTCGCATGGACACACACACCCGACCGACGAGTCCTGTTTATCAATGTTTAACGGACTGGGAGATCACGTAATTTCTTTCTCGCTTCACACGTTTACGTGACGGACGACCCAACCTAGAAATGCGTAAGTTCACAGTTTTTCTTTATGAAACTAGGGCCGACTCGGTACGAGCGCCTGCCGTGTCTCTGAGTCTGCCACCAGGCCGCCCGTCACCAGAAGTCTCTCGCTTCGCCAGTCTGCCGCGTCTCTGAAAGTCTGCCACCAGGCCGCCCGTCACCAGAAGTCTCTCGCTTCGCCAGTCTGCCGTGTCTCTGAGTCTGCCACCAGGCCGCCCGTCACCAGAAGTCTCTCGTTTCGCCAGTCTGCCGCGTCTCTGAAAGTCTGCTACCAGGCCGCCCGTTACCACGAGACTATCGCATCACTAGAGTCTGCCGCGTCTCTGAAAGTCTGCTACTAGTCCACCCGTCACCAGAAGTCTCTCGCGTCGCCAGAGTCTGCCGCGTCTCTGAAAGTCTGCTACCAGTAGCCAGTTTCTCAGACAGCCGCCCGTCACCACGGCTTCGGCTGCCACCGGCCGATGCGGTGCCTCAAGAGGGGGGGGGGAAGGGGGTAGGAAACACGGACAAAGCCAGTTGACCGCGCTGCCAACGCGCCGTAGGCCGTGAGAGTGGTCAATACTCTACACGTCTGTGTTCAGGTCGTCAAGCAAAACAGTTTTGGGCCACCGGCTCGCGAACAGGTCGTCCAGCAAAACAGCTTTGAGTCAGCGACTCGCGAAACATAACTGACTAACTTGAACACCCCATCACACAGCCAGCAGTGCTCACCTGTAGATGTGTGCTTCTCAGTCACTACCGTCACAGATGCCTTCATTCCGCCTACTGTGTTCTCATCTTGCAATATTCGGCGTCTTCGTAAACTGTATCGCCCTCGCCATGCCTGCGGCAGGAGCCAGCTCTGCTTGCGAGGGGAGTGGCACGTAGCCCCTTCCCCCCCCCCCCCCATCTGCTCCCAAAAAGAGTTCGAGCCGCGAAACGACGACCGCCTAATAGAGTAAAGTCTAAGAAATCTAGCAATGTCCAGTTTGGTGTTTTGATGTCAACCAGTGACCCTCCAGCAGGGGTGTAGGAACGTCTCAGAAAGTGGAGAGGGACCAACGCCTATTTAATGTTGAACGTTCTCAAAAAGTGAGGGTCGTGGCCCTATGCCCCACCCTCCCTTCACCCCCCCCCCCCCCCTCTCACCTCCTCTCCCTAAACCCATGCTCGTCAGGTCAGTTCAAACATAACGCTCGAGAACGTCAATTAAAAAATCGTCGTAATTCCTTGACTTCATGCCGTGCATGGGATGTTAAAGGAAGGAGCTTGAAACAACTATCATTTTGACAGCCATTTATTGGCAGAGTTTGAGCCAAGTGTCACCGCAGAGCAAGTACAGAGCTTCCAAGGATTATCCCTGGCTCGCGCGGCGCGGGTTTTTATATGCTGTTTTTGCTTAACCTAGGTCACCCGTGGCAGTGACCACTGCCTGAAACGTTGAGCACCTTCGCAACATATCCCAATAACTGCTTGATATCTTCGCTTAACCAGCACCTCTTGAAGTACGATAAACCACTCGTCTTCAGTATACCAACATACACTTTCAGAGCAGAGAACAAATCTTAGGCCTCCCTTGCTAATGGCAAGACTCTCCCTGTCCTGGGGTGCTGTCTCCTGTCAATGAACGACAAGAAGCTGGCACTTGGCGCGCACAGGCCCGGGAAGGACGTCATAGCTTCGGCAATGACGTCATACCTCAGTGACCTGAGATGACCGGGATCAAGTTTGTTTGCAAAACACAAGCATTAATGATAACAAATGCACCATGCATTATGATCACAAATGCACCATGCATTATGATCACAAATGCATTATGACATTTGCCAGATTTCGCGGCGCTGTCCCCAATCGTTTTTCCGTGGTCTCAGAAATGTCGCTTAGGGTTAATGTCTTTCGCCGACTATGGTAAGTGTTCTTCGACGGGTTTCTGCACGCTAGCGTTTTTGCAGAGTTCATTCCATCGCTCGCTCGTAACTGCAAGCTCAAAGCTCATTCTCGAATGCATGAATAAGGTGTTTGCAAAAAAATCCGCATCACATAGGTCACTTTAAGTCATGACACATCTGGTTATATGGTGTGTGCAAAAATAACCCGCATCACATTGGTCACTTTAAGTCATGACACATCTCGTTATGTGGTGTGTGCAAAAATAATCCGCATCACATTGGTCACTTAACGTCGCGACACACCTGGTTACATGGTATGTCAAAAATAATCCGCATCACCTTGGTCACGTTAAGTCATGACACATCTGGTTATATGGTATGTCAAAAATAATCTGCATCACATTGGTCACTTTAAGTCGTGACACATCTGGTTAAATGGCATGTCAAACGTATTCTGGCGAGCTCAAACAAGCCCACGGGACTGGCAGTAGATAGCTTCCTTTCCATCCATGCATCGTGCATATATTTTGGAGTCACCAGCGAACAAAGCATGGTATTGCATCGCTCTTAGAATCGCTGCACATCGTATGTGCGATGCTTATGCACCAGACTTGTCCTTGCTTCCAGGAGAAGCGGATCCAATTCCGAAATCGATTCCGTTTTGGACTGTATCCGGTCCGTATTCGGCTTCACTGGTTGGTTGGCTGCAACAGGATTCGAAATCGATTCACTTAGTTCGCGACAGAACCAGAACTGATTGGAATCCTCTTTGCCCGCCTCACAAAATGATTCAAACTCAATATGGGGCTCTTTGCATGGTCGGTTCATCACCGCACAAGGTTGGCTGCTCGAAAAAAAAAATTATCCAAAAAACTTGTGCACTAATCGCTGAGTAGACGGTGATGCTGAGGCTGCGTTGGGAGGTTAGAATTTCAAGACCCCAAAAAAGACCTCAAAATCCCACTGTTTTGAAGAAAATCAAGTGTGTGTCCCTACCCGGGACTGTTTTGTGTTTTCAAGTCATAATAAAATGGCACCATTCACGCATCGCAATATTCAATTTGAACTCAGCGCAAATATAGCGATGTTTGTGTTGCCTAATGCAGATGAATCGTAATAGCCCTGTGGTCTTCCACACACTGCAATAGCTTGAGCATAAGTGATAACCACCGAAGTATGTGCATGTACACCCAAACACACACTCGCAATAGGCATATCGGCAGACACAGAATATTCATACAGTCGTTTATTCCATGTCTGCCCTGCTTTAAAAACAAGACTTGATTCAGAGTAGGAGCCAATATCGGCAAAGCCCAGTGCTACAGTCAGATTCGAATCGGAATGCAATTTTCAACAGTCCATTCGAATCATATTCCGATTTGGTTCCACTCCCTTTAGCACAGATTTAAAGTCGACTCTTCCGTCATGGAAATAAATCAAAAGTCCATCCGCATGGCTTCCAACGATCACCCAGTACATGTTGCTGTGTGCAGACACATAGCCCTCACATCTGCATATACAAACACGGGCTGTATGCTGAGAGGGAGTATATCTACGCTTGCTGTACACGTCAAAAGATGAGGTGCGAAAAGGCGTTCAACGTGCTGCACAGGCGGGGCAACTGTCACATAACGACGCGGGAGAACGCGAAATGCACCGTACTAAGCATAACGTACGCATAAGAAACTAACAAATGACGTAGGAAAGTGACGTCACAAAGAGCAGTCTCGTCACCTTGTTATTCTCCACCCTCAAAACTGTACAAAGTGCAGCACCAGCGCCACAATGTCCTCGCCTGCACTGACCACGCACCGCTTAGTTATTCGTTCCCACACAGTGTCTCGACACTGCGGACTCGGACCGGCCTGGAGGCGTCAAACGACACCGACCTGGCGTCAAATGGCACCAGCCTGCGGCGTCAAACGACACCCGCCGGGCGTCCAACGAAACCGGCCGGTGCGTTGACCCCTGTTGGCGGGTCATACAGGTCAGGTCAGGTCAGGTCAGGTCAGGTCCGGTCCGCCCCCCCCCCCCCCCCTAGGCTCCGGCCCAGCCGCCGGTGTCCTCTGCCTGGGACGGCCGGCTGCCGGACTCACAGACACCGCCGCCCAACTGTGCTATCACCTGTCATCAGTTGCTCAGAGGCCGCCCACACCGGGTGACGTCACCCACCTTGTCAGTCACAGCTCCTTGGGCATGAACGCTGGACCACATGTGTCGGTATGCTGGACAAACGGCGGCCCTGGCCTTCTGGCACCTCCACCGTTCAGAAACAGGATTGGTCTATTCCACACGATAGAATAGAACTCCCCTGCACTGTGGCACCCAGACGCCAAAAGGGTTGAGCAGGCAGCAACCGCCAGTAATCCACAGCGAACTGAGAGTCAGGCAGCGATACTGAACTCGCCACTGAAGTAGCCACGGTGGCGCGTGGGCACTCGGTGCGTGAGCCCCACCGCGCCGTCCGCCCTCGACCACTCCATGGCCGCTTCCCGCGCGTTACTCTCTTGCTTCCCATGAAGTGGCCACGGTGGCGCGTGGGCACTCCGAGTGTGAGCCCCACCGCGCCGTCCGCCCTCGACCACCCACATGGTCGCTTCCCGCGCGTTACTCTCCTGCTTCCCATGAGCGGCTGGCGCCGTAGCAACACCTTTGCCATTCCAGCGCCGGCTTTGCGGTGAATTGAAGATTGTGTCACCAACTTCTCCCGTCTCCCTCCGCCCAGGGTCTAACCATGCATGCCTTGTGTACACGTTCATGCATTATGCATGCATGCATTCTGCATACTCGATGGTTCGCGTTGTGCTTGGACAACGAGGCGATCAACAAGTCGCACGCGACACCGCCAGACAGATTCATTACATGACAGATTCAGATTCATCCGCCGACAGATTCATCCGTGCGATCAACGAATAAGGGTTCCGGTTTGAAACACTGCACCTCGAGCCTCATGTCTCCTCCCCCTTCGGTCCTGCCAGCCTTTTTGTTTGAGCCGACAGCATCTACTGGTAGTCTCGCGAAGCACCGCGTCTCCGTAACGCTTCGACTACAGCCCATGCGCACGAGAACCGCCGGCGACGCCAAGTGTTCTCATCGCCCCCGTGTCCAGACAGCTGCCGGCAGCGCACCCAGTGTCCTCATCGCTACCATGACAGCCGCTGGCGACGCGCCCAGTGTCCTCATCGCCGCCGTGTCCAGACAGCCGCCGACGACGCGCCCAGTGTCCTCATCGCCGCCGTGTCCAGACAGCCGCCGACGACGCGCCCAGTGTCCTCATCGCCGCCGTGTCCAGACAGCCGCCGACGACGCGCCCAGTGTCCTCATCACCTCCGTGTCCAGACAGCCGCCGGCGGCGCGCCCAGCGTCACCCATCGCCGCCGTGTCCAGACAGCCGCCGCCTGCACCCCGGCTGCCTGCGGGCGGAGCGGCGCGCGCTGTGTGTCGCTCTCCCCATGGTGCGCGCTCTCGCTGAAAAACACGTGGCGACAGCGGACCAATCTGTCCGCGCGACACCGGCCACCCGGTTCAATCGCGGCATTTGTTCTGCGCCCTGCCATGTGCGTGTAAATAAAGCTGTGCTGTCGTGGCACGGCGTCGGCAGTCCACCGCTAAAACTGGTCATTGCCAGGGATAAATACCTTCGGTCAAGTGACAAACAGGAGCGCCGTGATGCCAAGGTTTACGTCGGGCATGCCCAGTCTAAGCGGTGTTCGTCCCTATTGTGTAAGGTAAAGGGCAACGTATTCTGTCATGCATCAAACGCGCCGCAATCCACAGGGGCGGCCAAGCTTGAAAGGGCATCGCAGCAATCGTACATAGCGGCTTCTGCTAAGACGGCCAAGTAAAATCCGGTACCGTTTCTGCCTCGTAAGGAACTACTATGTAATCAGATACTCATGTATTTATCCATATAACGAGTTTCCGCCCAGGCCTGCGGAACAGGCCAGTATCTTCGGGCCTTCCCTCTCAAGAGCATTTAAAACCACACGTTTTCGACTTGTAATTCGCGGTTTGCGGTCTACCGTGCTTAGCCCTGCATCGTGTTCTTTAGTGTTAACATAGCCCCATTGAGCTCACCGCTGTGGCCAGGGCCCCGTGGCCAAATTCCCGGTGATAGGCCGTTCGACCCCGCCCACACCGCTGCTGGCAACTGGCACCGGCAGCGCACGGCCGGGCCGGGCCGGGTCATCCTGTCCTGTCCTGTCCTGTCCTGTCCTGTCCTATCCTGTCCTGTCCTGTCCTGTCCTGTCCTGTCCTGTCCTGTCCTGTCCTGTCCTGTCCTGTTCTGTCCTCTCCTGTCCTGTCCTGCCCTGTCCTGTCCTGTCCTGTGCTGTCCTGTCCTGTCCTGTCCTGTCCTGCCCTGGCTGCACTCTGCCTGTGCTCTGACTGTACTCTGACTGTGCCCTGACTGTGCTCTGACTGTGTTCTGACTGTGTTCTGGGTGCTCTGACTGCACCCCGACTATGCTCTGACTGGGCTCTGACTGTCCTATGGCGGCCGACCGGAGTCCCAGCCGCGGCCCGAGGCGGCGTCACGACCGGTGGAACACCGCGCAGTGCGGAGACGCCACGCGCGCCGCGGCTCGCTCTCTTTCGCGACACGCGCGGCCGCCTCGGTGCCCCCCTCTCCCCCGAGGCGCTGAACGGGCAGAACTGCCACTACTACTCGCATTCATGTGGCGGCACAGCTGGCAGTGTCTGTATCGATATGTGACGGACGCCGGTGGACTGAGCAGCCCAACCCGTTCTTTCTGCTCTGTGATGCACGCTTTGCGTGGTTTGCGGCACGCGCCGAGCGCCGGGGCGGTGCCGGCCCGGCTCGCGAGGCCGGGACCCGAACGGCCGCGCTTCGGGCCGCTGCCGCCGCCGCCGCCGCCGACCTCGGGGTGTGGCCGTCGCGGCCCGGCGACGACAGCGCCATCTGCGCCACTGGCGGCGCCACCGGCGCGGCGGACCTGCGGCCGCGAGCGCAGCACGGCAGACGAAGAGAGGAGGACGACAGAGAGCAAGAGTCAGAGAGAGAGATAGAGCGAAGAGAGAGCCAAGAGGGCGCGGTACTCACGTTTGGCAGGCAAGGGCGAGGCTCATGATGGGCAGCGCCTGCAGGACGCCGGACGGCCGCCAGAGCACCACCTCCGCTTGCCAGGCGCCACTGATGATGTGACGCCACGAGTCCGACACGATCTGGGCGCAGGTCAGAGGTCAGGGTTCAGGCCAGGGGTCATGTCAGGGGTCAGGTCAGGGGTCAGATCAGGGGTCAGATCAGGGTCAGGCCAGGGTCAGGCCAGGGATCAGGCCAGGGTCAGGCCAGAGTCAGGCCAGGGGTCAGGTCAGGGATCAGGGATCAGATTGGGGATTAGATCAGTGATCACATCGAGGGCCACGTCAGGGATCAGATCAGGGATCAGGTCAGGGGCCAAGTCATCCCCTACCAGGCACCGCGCGACAGCGACATGATCCGTGCGGACAGGGACCAAAGACTATGTCAGAGAAGAAACACCACGTTGTTATGAAATGACGATATCCACAGAAAGTTTCGATGTAACCAGAAAGCAACACGGATATGGGAGAAAATTACTCACGTGACTTGATTACAATGACCTTGATAATTTTCATGCTCTTTCTCAAATGTGCGTACACAAAATGTGACGCCGCCTCTAATGCATGGTGGCATATCGTTAACAATAAAGCACCGCCAGACATCATACCAACGCCATGATCTGAACCACCTGACTCAACAAAAATACAGCACGCAAAACGCCACAGCGCTCCACTTGAGTGATTTATGCAATAGGTAAAGCCAAGCGACACCTGGTGACCGACCTTTAATACCAGGAGTACGTAAAATGTGATGGAGATGGCGCTGATGCTGGCCAAGCTGTCCGTATTCCTTAGCAGACTGAGCGGCAGAACTATCAAGAAGCACAGCCCTGCAAAACGGGCGAGTGGACGGCGATCAGAACTGCGTGCGCTGCGCGACAGTCACGACACCGATCACATCTCAAAAACGGGGACGACAATGACGCAGCATCAAACTGTACTGCGCTCCCGCTCCCAGTCACTTCCATCACCAGAAATGACAAATGGCGTAGGTCCAAACACACTGCCACTCAAAGCGAAGCAGACTGCGCTGAATGCAGTTTCACGGTTCAGAATAAACCGAAACTTAAACGCAGCCTGACGGATTTCGGTGTCCGGACATCGAGCAGAAACAGCACGAACCGTTCAATTATCCAGATCGAGTTATCCGCCATCCACCATTATCCGCCATCACCTCTGCGCCACAGCTTACCGCAGAGAAAGACGGCCCTGAAGCGGCTCGTGTACTCGATGTCTAGGATTTGAGCCAGAATCTTGGGCCCCAAGTCGCCGGCGATGACGAAGAAGGAGACGCAGATGCCGAACAGAAATCCGATCTGGATCACCTCGATCGCAAACTTGCCCATCGGGCCGAAAATGTGGAACGCTGCGAAAACGACGCACTGGGTTACAACTGACGGTGAGTCACCACCGACAGCAGAATGTTTCCATCGAAACGTACGGTCTTTGTTTTGCGTTTCCAGTTGCCTCACGTTCACGCACTGGTGTGGTTACTACCGCGAACATCGCACTGCGTGACGTCTGTGGAACAACGGCATGACATGCGAGGGAAGCGACATGGCGCGGGACTGAAGGATTCATCGGCAGGCTTGGGGGCTTATCACCGTCAAAACGCACTGGCCGCCATAGGCAGCTACCAGCGGGCACCCGCTGGGCTCGACGCGCCGGACAACATGGACAACGATGAAAGGCACCATGATGGAAAATGATGAAAGGCACCATGATGGACAGTGATGAAAGGCACCATGATGGGCAATGATGAAAGGCACCATGATGGACAGTGATGAAAGGCACCATGATGAGCAATGATGAAAGGCACCATAATGGATAATGATGAAAGGCACCATGATGGACAGCGATGAAAGGCACCATGATGGACAATGAAAGGCACCATATGACATGATGAAAGGCACCATGATGGACAATGATGAAAGGCAACATGATGGACAATGATGAAAGGCAACATGATGGACAATGATGAAAGGCAACATGATGGACAATGATGAAAGGCAATATGATGGACAATGATGAAAGGCAACATGATGGACAATGATGAAAGGCAACATGATGGACAATGATGAAAGGCACCATGATGGACAATGATGAAAGGCACCATGACGGACAACGGTGAAAGGCACCACCGCACCGCAGCCGCAAGCACCTAAGAACTCGTAGCTGCGCCGCTTGGTGCTGATGGCTGACTTGATGAGGAAGTGGCAGTTGAGCCTGTTGATGTAGCCACTCAGGATCAGCAGCAGTATGCCCAGAACCAACCCGCACTGCCAAATACAGAGAACCTCGATTACGGGGACAGTCCAACTCTGCGCACCGTCGCATCACCCTCGTGCTTCACTTGAGGTACAGCTTTTGTTATGATAAAGCATCTTGTGACGCAGTGCTAAGATTTCTCATCGCAACATTGCATTCATCCTGCGCAGCATGTTAAGCCTCATTGAGAATTTTCCTGAATATCCTGTAGATAATAGCTAATCCCAGATTCTCACTAGATGTTAAAGACCATTGAATGTCTTGTCCTTTGAGAATTTCCCCACGCGCGTCTGAGAGAAATGCACACTGCTGACGACAGGTGACAGGCTGAGCATGCAATGGCCACAGTAACAAGTGCTGAGGGGCCTACGAGACGCGTTACCTGCTTGAAGCAGTATGGCATGGCCAGAATGGACACGCCGATGATGGAGTTGCCCAGCGTCAGGATCTGCTTCATGTTCCCCTCTGACATGGTGGCAAGGTAGTGGTGGACAAGTTCTAGCTTTGGTCAGCTCCTGCTATATGTGATCTGTAGAGCTGACTGGTGAATTGCACCAAGCCTGCAGCAGATCATGCTATACATCACACAGGTGTTCATCCATCATCAGCTGTTTTACTGCTTGTCCCTCCTTTCCCCCTGCCCCACCCCCATGTCTATCTGCACTTGTGGAGGTAGTACAGATGTTCACCTTAGAAATTCACACCTCTGACCAGGCCGCTGGGAACAAATTGAGACAGTACATGGATTTTTGCTCTGCAGCTTCTCAATGTCACGCTGTTGCCTGATGCTGTCCCACAGCATGCTGTCTGCCTTGCACAACAACTGCCTGTCAGGCAGATAGGATGTGTATGTTGTGAATGAAGACAACCTTTCATGGGCTGGGGTGACGACCAACTGGCCAGTGGTGCAGTGGCGGACACAGTGATGGACTGTTAAGATGGAATACCAAGAGATTAGCTGTCAGGCTGACAGACCAAACAATAGGCCATAAATGCTAGATAACTAACTGAGGTAGCTGGGCAGAGGACAAATCACTTTTTGGATTCAGTTCCATATCCAATCAACCAATGCATGATCTGTTAGCCTAGTTGATCAGCTGTCACCAGCACCTTGGACATCACAGTGTACAGCCCTGCAGCATAGGAGGACACCAAAGGTCCTCATTTTATAACATACATGCAGTGATAAAGACAAAAAGAGGTTAGTGGTAGAAAGCTCAGACAGCTATGCCATGATATTTGCCACGTGCACTATCTGTAGGCTTCTGTGATGAAATGCTGCTATCACTGTTATCACTATCACAAGCTGCTATCACTCACACCTTGGTAAAAAGCATTGTTTACCTGACCATTCTTGAATTCAAGCACAACCTCTGTCCAGACAAGATGGTAAATTACTCAGTCTGTTCAGTGTAGTTGCAAGGTACAAAACACATACAAAAAAGCAATATTATTGGCTTCATCTTTAAAAAAGAAGAGAGAGAGAAAGGAGAGAAGGATTTATAAATTGGCTATAGCCCATTGTGAAAACATAAGTGATAAATTCCAAGCTACAGTTTTGACTATAAATTAGTCAAAATGAGGTTTTTAAATCAGTGCCACAACACAGATAACTAAGTTACCAGGGATTCTGCAGGGAAAAAGTGCCAGTCATTATAATAATTCACTGCATATCTAAACAAGGCTAGAAATGCTAGAAAGTGTTCAAACATGCAAACAATTTCAAGCATACCCTTGTCCTTCACTTTTTGAATTAAGTGTGTCTTTAGATCATTTTAACTATAAGAAGTTTTGGAACAAGAGCTATATGCATCAAAATCTAAAACATGTTAAGGCTCAGAACAGCATATAATGTATCTATTACATTTCAGACGCGTAAGGAAAACAGGCGGTATGAAACTAGACCTATCAACATGCTGGGAATAGTTACCATCACATCCCACCCATGCGCACACACCTTAGATAAAATGGACGTCTTGAATCTCGTACACCGGGGTGAGGAGAATATATTATCCCTAACGAGCAATTTGTTCACATAAACATATCGCATCACCACACACAACACGTCACGTCACACTGCTTCAAGCCGCGATACAATATTTTGTTTGGATTTTGAGGTACGTCTAGTCTGCGTTATTTCTGCCTACACACAGGTGGCTGCATCAGCTGATACAAAGTAGTGCTAATATGCAGCAAATTTATAAATCCTACGACTTGTCTAACGCAAGTTCGTGACCACGTGCATAGGTGTAATAATAAAATTGCACAAAAAAGTATCCCCAGAAATCCCCAAAGAAGCAATTTTTCTTCTCAAGGTTACCCCTAGTTTGCATTTGTTTTATGCTTTTTGCATTCTGAAGACTGTGTTAGCACTGCGGATCCAACGAAAATTGCCCTTATCACGTCAGGCGGTCCCTTGAAAGCATCGTTCGGACCACGTAAAATTCATGACATTTACCCAATATTATGGACAACCCTCACGTAACGATACGCAAATATCGTTCAACTTTTTGAAAAGGCTCGCACACATTACAGGCACGTTGGAACATGGAGTCATTCCACAACAAATCGACCTCGGATGCGTTGTTTTTCAGAGTGCAGCCCTTTCGAATTTGCCAAAGCACGTCTATGAAGAAAGTTTTGACTGAAACACGATTCTGTAGGTTTTAGAGCTGTAGTGAAAGCATGAAAAAAACATTTTACTACCTAAGGCCTTATTTATCTCAATAGAGCCTCACTTGACGGAGGGCCTCTGAAAGCAAACGAGAACGATGAATGCCAGCAGCCATATCACAAAATCATTGCACTCTCCCCCGCCCATCAGTTTACATCACATGACAACAGAAAGACCGGAACACTCCTACTTGCGCTTTGACCCTGCGCCGCGATTAGAGGTGGAAGGCTCCGGCAACTGAGTGCATTACGCAGCCACTCGAGCGTTACCCACACTATACACGTTCTTAGCCGCGCAATGACCATTTGCAGACCATTTTTATGACGTAGTCCCGGAAACGCTCAGGCGCGCTCGTTCTACGAGAGGAGCGTCGCAATTGACTCGCCGAAACAGACTCGGACGGAGACGCCTTGTTCTTTAAAACAGCTGTGTCTGTGTCTGAAGGCCCTGGCACCGGCGAACATGGGGGTTGTGGTGAAGGCATCCCTATAATATGATCGGGCATAGAGGGGGCACCAGCAGGAGGAGCATTCAGCGCAGATGGCACCTCTGAGAGTGAGGCTGAGAGTCTCCAGGAACAGTTGAATGATGCGCGGCCGAGCAGGCGACCCCGTGAGGGGCTGGATGGCTGAGCGAGACGGTGGCTGCAAGACCGTCAGCTAGACGAACATGAGCGTACTCAGGATTTGCCTCCAACAACTCGACCTCATGAACGGGAGGTTTGTACTTACTACTGCGCACATGTCTCCTCATGAGAACTCTGCCCGGGGTAGCTAGCCACGTCGCCACGGAATGACCACCGGTCGAGCGACGCTGACACTGAAAAAGGCGTTCATGCGACGTGACATTGGTGGCCGCACACAAAACGCCACGGATGGAATGGGGGCACCTGGAACGACCTCTCCCCGCAGCGAAGTTTTTAGGCCGCGCGACCGCAACGCCAGACATACAGCCCTGCAGATAGTACCGTTGTACCGCTCTACTTGGCTGTTCCCTCGAGAATTAAAAGCTGCCGTGCGGCTGCACGCTATTCCGCGACTGTGGAGAGAAACTGACTCAGCTCCGCCGGCCTGAAGGCCGAGCCACGGTCGGGATGCACGTAGGCAGGCATGCCGAATATGGTGAAGAGGCGGCACGAGTAGTCAATAACAGAGGCAGACGTCAGAACGGCGCACGGAAAAGCGAAAGGAGGCCTTGAAACTCGTATACAATAACGAACGTGTATCGATTTCGAGAC
This sequence comes from Pollicipes pollicipes, assembly GCF_011947565.3. Classification (NCBI taxonomy): domain Eukaryota; kingdom Metazoa; phylum Arthropoda; class Thecostraca; order Pollicipedomorpha; family Pollicipedidae; genus Pollicipes; species Pollicipes pollicipes. The sequence goes on from NW_023597055.1 coordinate 8,063,497, forward strand.
GACGTGGGCAGCGGTCCGTGGAAATTGTTGTTCAGTCTTTCGAAAGGCTGGGCGGCCTTGATAAGCGTCCCTTGGTGAGGTACATGGAGCTGAGTTTTCATCTCTGTACGCACAGGATGCAAAACAGACATGTTATTTACGTCGCTTAGGGAGAATGGCAAGTTTCTGCACCGCACGAAGTGTGACATCCGGATGATGCCGAGGTGCCAGAGCGATGCGTATAGGTCTCTGAGGGTGGTCCCATTGACAGCGGCACAGGAGCTTCGAGAGAACTGTGCCTTCTAGCGAGAGAAGGCATCTGCTGCAGCATTCTCTGAGATGTCGTACAAAAAACAGGGAGCTCAATACGCCAACGCGTGATCTTCTCGTTTGTTTTATCTCTCCAGGTTGTTTCGCGTGTACTACGGTGTACTCATGGGTGTAGGAACAGGGTATCGGGGGGGGGGGGGGGGCATGGCCCTCTCCCCACTTTTCAAGGTGGGAGGCCAACAGTGCTAACTGCCCCCCCCCCCCCCGCTTTTCAGATTAAAGTTGCTGCTTTTGCACCACATTAAACATGCGTGCCGATTCACATAGTTCACCAGCCATCTTCCTCAAGATGCGTCATCTTTTTCGTTTGCTTATTGGCAGTCGGTTAACGTCACAGCCGCAGGACTGATACCGCGCGGCCAGTGGAGACTGCCACGCCGGGCGTCGAGACTGTTGTTGCTACTACTTGCGAGCGCGCGTTTTCGAAACCATGTCACGTAGTTGCTTTGCCGTTAATCAGTTCCGACTGAGTCTTGAACATTTTAAGACGAACATGAATTAGTCATGTTAATAAAATTTGGGACTCCATTTCATCTACAATCTACGTTCAGGGAGTTTTCAATACCTCTGAAGAACACAGAAAACACGAAACTGGAGTCCATATGATAATTATTGGACCACCTGCGGCGACTAGGGATCTTGTTGCATCGATGAAGGTTCCTGTGCTGATCCGGAACAAACTGCACGGGTCAGAAGGCCTACCGTGTCTGGGAGGGGAACAATGTGATATGATATATAATTCTAATGAAGTCCGGATCGACCAGGAGAACCCATCCTGTGTCGCCAGAATAACAGCCAGAAGACACTTCGCGATGGGACGGAATGGCCCTTCAGCCTTTGACCAGAACCGGTAATGTGCCCCTAGTGTTCCGCTCAAGGGGTCCCTTGCCCGGAAGGAAATAAGGGGTCACATTATTGTTGAGTAGGGTGGGTCGAAATGAAATAAAACAACGAACAAGGTCATCCCATGTCTGCCTGAGAACGCTCATTTTTCAGAACAGATTACTTGAAAATTGCATCAAAAGGTTTGAGCATGCCCGCCCGCAACCTCGGGAGGAGGGACAACGATGGCCTGGGTTGAAGCTTCCGTAAAACCGAACGGCGCCGGCCACTGCAAGTGCCACCAGACTTGTAGTGTTACAGGAAGGCGGAGTAACACGGCGGGCGCCGTGTTACCGTCTTCTGGGCGGATTAACTGTTACGGCAAGACGAAAAATTTATATTCTTCTTTTACTATTCCGGTTCCACCACCAGATTCCAGCACCACTTCGCGGTGCTGTAAGGGCCAATCCGTTATTATCATCAGTCTTAGAAAAGCACACGTGAAATATGCTCCCAGACTGCCTTTTAGATGTGCGATTTGATGTCCTGAAGCGTTCAAAGGTACCTCTTTCCGAGGCGCTATCATTTTCGTCCATCTGTTGGCCAGAGCTCAGTATTAACTGCTGGTCCAATCCCGCGTGGCCTACGGAGACTGCAACGCCTGGCGTCGAGGTTTTTGTTACTAACGTTTACTAGCGCGCATGCTCAAAATTACGTCACATAATTTGTGTCACTAAACTAACCGATTTAAATGTTAAAAGGTAGTTATTTCAAAAGCGTCATCATTTTCGTCCACCGGTGGGCCACAGAAAAAAAAAATAGTCACTGGGCTGACGCGCCGCGGACTATGGAGACTGCAACGCCTAGTGTCGAGGTTTTTGTTGCTGAGATTTGCCAGCACGCATGTTAAAAACCACGTTAGATAGCTTGCATTTCTAATCGAATCTGACTGAATATTAGATATTTCCAGACAAAACACGGCTTGGCCATGTTAATGTACATTGTTGACAACTCGGTCTACAATCAAATTTTCATTTTCAAATTTCGATCAAACACGTCCATCTTCAATCTACCTTCGCGGTATATTTTATGTCTGAAGAATCGTGGAATTTCGGCTCCCCAGGAAAAACAATTTGAAATGGACAAAAAATCTTATAAAGCTGGACAGCCTTATTTGCCGAATAGCATAGATGAGTCGAATAGGCAAGATTATGCACTACTGAGAAATAGCTCTAGATGCATATCTAGCGTAGCAGCCATGACATTTGAATAAAGAGCGATAACAGCCTCTATCTCTACCCCCTCCCCCTCCCCCGGTCATCAGGCTTGCTTTCCAGAAAAAGTTCTTGAAGTATGCCCCTCCAATTTTTGAACACTATGCCTGTGAAACAAGGTCAAACAAAGGTCAACAAGGCCTCTGAGTGTACAGATAAGAAACTAGGAGCACATGAATGTGCCCTATGACGTCACGAATCCTATTTTCAGCTCACTCTCGCAAAAACGGTTCGCGTTGTGCAAAGTTTGGGAAAGTGACTCGGAGCGCTAAATGTCTATATTTTTCTGAAACGTGAGTGTAAACATAACATCCAAGGTCAATTGGGCGCATCTAGTGACCTAGTTTGTTCTTAAGTGTCATGTTATGGAAACATAGTACCTGCGATTTCTTTAGATATGCAATTGAACTCCAACCTATTCCTGTCCAGACTAAGTAAGAAATCGATGGAACACGTAATGAGCCGGCCGGTCAGTATGGAGCAACCGGGAGCGGTCGGCTCACTCCATCGGGAACCGTGGCTATGACCTCGAAACCGACCGGATCTCCGAAACAACGCATGAATGAAGGCTGTATTTTGATCGACCTCATGTCCCTGTTATCCATCGCGAGTTACAGAGATAGGGAGCCAGGCTATATTTCAGCGTTATGATGAGCAGCCAAATACTATCAGCTCAAATATCGTCGCTTATAAGATGCTATGTTACTGATCATTTTTTATGTCGGTTGGTGCAAATGCAAAGAAGGTAACTCAAGCAGATTCGAGTGATGGGTCGCTTGCTCAGCACGGTCGGTAAATTTTGTGCAGCTTAGTCGTTACAAATCAAGTCTAGTTCAAATGCTGGGGTATCAGTCCTTGACAAAAGGCTACGTGAAAGCGCAACAACAATACAGTTCTCACGAGAGCCAAACATCTAAAAAGTGTTTTGCTGGGATGCACCGTGCTGGGTCGTTTTGTCGCTCAGAGGCAAGGTCTGTTGTCATTTGACGTAGACTGTATGAGTCACTCCACGGTCTACCTACAATCACTTACAAGCTTTTAGTTTCGTTTTTAGTGTTCAAACGTAAAAATTGACGTCCAATGACGACAGCCGTCCATGGATTACCGTTTCATAAAAACTTGAAGGTCGGACTTTCACATGCGGCCAGTAAAACAATTTTCATGACCGATGTCATTGCTGCTTTGTCTGCCACGTACCGTTGGTCGATAATAAAAAATGGACAAACAACCAAGGTCCTGCAAAAATTATTGCGGCCACAGCACGGCATGATCCTTACCTTAAACCCCGCCGTCCTCAAGGTCGTTGGCCGAAGTTAACTTAAGTCGTATTCAGCCCGGTACCTCTGTTTTTGGATGAGGTGTGGAAAAAAGCCTGGTACAATGATGGTCGACGGACCTGAGGGTTTGACCAGTGCCGTGATAATGGGCTTCAGCGGACCAAAATCACTTGCCACGCACAGCGCTAATGCTAAAAGCGTACTATGACATATGATACAAGACACGGCCCGGCGTCTGCTAATATTGAAAAAAGCACGTATACCTAAAGATAAGGTTAGCTTATAACTCAAGACTGTGTTAGAAAAATAGCTAACCAGCATGTCATGTGTAGACACTAAGCGTTCTTAAAGAACTTTATGTAAGGCCGCCAGAATTGTGTCAACAAATCAAAATGAACAGAAATACAATTCACATTGTTGTTACATTACAGCGCCCCTATCGACTTTGACAACATAGGTGGGTACATACGCACTCTGATCAACCGTCCATGTTTGCCACATGGTTCAAGAATCGTTTAAAAGGGGTTTGAAATGGACTGTTTCACATTTGTATGAGTTGGAATAAAAATAGATGTTCTAGACCGTTCCCTGAAGTCCACACTCATGCCGTTTTTGAAGCATCAAGTCCCTTCGCTTGTGAGCTAGGTGCATGCAGCATTGGGCAGAATATTTCACATCACCTAATTTGAAGTCACCCAGGGGTGTATGACGTTGTAGAAGCGTCACAAGAATTCCGCCTCTTCGATGGTCATATTGTCTTCAACGTAAATAAAAATTTAACCATTGAGTAATTCGTGTCTGGAATACATCAGCACGAAACGTAGCATCAACGGACAGCAGTAGGCTTTCCATTAGTTTGGCACCTTAATTGCGAGTTTCGAGCACTAAGCACACACACAAACTACGTTTGTTTTTTGTGTTTTTGGTTGGTTTTTGACATAAATTTGCGCAATGCCACTAGTGATGACGGAAATGAGGTTGGGAATCGAATAGATTAAGAATGGCGTCGTAGCTAAGAATGCGAATGCAAGAAAACATTTCAAAATAACTGTAAAATACACTAAAGCATCATGAGAAAGGGCCAATACACGCAGATATATGGGGTGAACACATGGTGAACATATGGGGTGAACAAAGGGTGATTTAAGACGGGGACTGAGGAAACTGATGTCTATGGAGTTTCATTTCATACCATACGCTTATTTCGACTTTGATAAACGCGGTTTAGCTATTGAACACCGACGATATCTCATGAAAAGGGCTATTTTCTGTACATCATTTTAAATGTTTACAAAAGCTGTCTAAGCTTCTTTAAAAGTTTCTACGGCCTGCAAGAGCGCATGTTCAAAACCATTTACGTAATTGTTCTCGCTCATCGATTCTGATATAAGGTAGGGCATTCCCACACGAACACCGGTTAATCATTTAAATGCAGATTTGAGGTCCCATTTCAATCTATCATCCACGTTTACGGCATCGTCAATATCTCTGTGGAGCCCCCAAAATTGGCAAGGCCCCTGAATTTTACCGCCTTAGGAAGAGTCCGCTGAATTATTGCTCAACATATAGCGACCGTCGTTATTTGTCTGCCGTGATGGCAGTGACGGCAGATAGTCTATGCAGTTATTTAACGTCCGTTCCTTCAGTTAGTTGGCTTCAAAATACAAACAACAGACTAACATCTTCCGGAAATGTATGTCGTGTCCTAAAAAGGGCCATATAAATTTGTTCAATAACGTTTCGATAGGCTGTAGCGCGATAAAAAAATCGCACCACTTCCAGGCTGCATCTTGATCAAGTTATTTTGTTATAAATTCATAAAGTTTGTACTGTAATTTTTATGACAATATATGTGATATCGATGGCCACTTTCTTAAATCCGATCACTCTTTGATTCAAAACTCGAAAATAAGATCACCTGTAGTTCTGAGCCAGACAAAGAGCAAAAAGTCATTAAAGGCCTGCAAATTTATAACGGGCTTCCCTGACGCTGCTTGCATTTCCGTGACGGTAATGCATGAAGCCATTAGATCTCACCTCACAGCCATTGGCCCAAATTTTTCAACCGTGTTGTCTGCCACAGGTAGCTCTGTTTACCGTTCCAGCCATGGTCAAATTACCGCACCATTCAAAAGCCTATGCGTGTTCACATCCTCATGCTGTTTAGTGCCGTGTGTAGGCGTGGCAATCCCGCGACTTACCCGCCGGTCGAGAGGCGTCTTGTTTGCAGGGCGATTCCAAAATCCTGGTAGCCTGCCCCGCCGTGGGATGCCAGAATCAGTTTTATGTCGATATAACAGATGTCTGAAAGTTTCTGTGATTGACTGATTCATCAAACTGGCATTTTCATCGATGCGCTTTCGATACATGTTGAATTATTACCCAATTCGCGGTTTAGCGCACGATGCAGGCCAAAATGTGCAGGGCGCTGGTCACGGCCGCTGCAACTGCAGCCCCCTCTACCTTGCAAGGTCGCTGGCCGATAGCTTGTTTGTGTCGAGTCATGGCTATCAGCGAAGCCAGTTTCTGGGGTATCACGCAACCTGATGCGACGACAGAGCGTTCGGTGACGCCATATATCTCTGAGATAGCTTCTTAGACAATAAGCCAATTGAATTTGGAGGAAAGACTTATTCCATTGGCCTCAGGCCAGGTATAAGGAGAGACCAAGGTAATAGCAAACTAGTTTTGCACTGGAAAGTCTGACCTGATTTGTGGGCATTTTTTAAAAGTTCATCACCACAAAGATGTCAACGGGCATCTTATTTCGGCTGTAATGTAGATCTACAACTTTATTTCCAATACAAAATTTTACAATATCGTATGTTGAAACGCTGTGATCATCTATTGGTCAAAGCAGCGCCTTTTTGCTTAGATCAGGTAATCAGGCTACAAGCGGTTGCATGACGAGGTCTGAGGGCACTCCGGACACTGATCTGAGATCTGGTTTTGTGAAACCTACTTTACCTGAACAACATGGCCTAGGGATATCAAAGTTGAAATCATGTGAGCTCACATGCAGACCTACCTACTCTGTGCATTACCTATCTCTAGCCTTCTCAGTTTTTGAAATATTTGGGTAAGCAAATTGAGCTCTACCCTCGTGCATCGCATTCAGCCGGTCACTCATGCACGTGTTAATGGACTCTGAAAAATTGGATGGACCGAGCTAGAATGGTTCAAAAATTATTTAGGAAACTTGGGGTTCAGCCTTTCACCCTCCCAACTCTTACCTGACCCAAGCGAGGGCGGGTTTATCCGTCTTTTCGAGTGTTCAGAATAAACGCAAAACCTGAGTAGCCAAGACAGACGCCAAAGACCTCTTTGGCGGCGGTACAATTTGACATTTTACTTCCTTGGAATGCATCACTTCACTGCAGACAGAACGCCTCAAAAGTAGGGTAACCATTACCATGCGTTCCAGGACAGATCGAAGGGTGCCTTACGCTCCATCTCTCGGATTTTAACGTAACTTGGTCATGCAGGTTCCCAATAGGAGACAACAGTGTCTGTGACATTATCAAGTATCTCACCTCAAACTTGTCTGAATATTAGCCTCCTATAGTTCATAGCGGCGTAGTGTGTGTTTTTGGTGGTGAAATAATCCACTGTGATCAACGAAAACTACGCTCATTCAATAACCACATTTGCATACGTACCTCTTTTAATGATAGCATACCAATGCTGTTTAAACGTTATACATTTCCCTACTTCCGGTTCATCTCCGTTTTTCCCGTCGTAGATGACTTTGCTGTCCAAATAAGACTTAATGCAACGGGACACGACTGTCTGGGGCTATAAATCCGACATGCTTGAACAGAACGAAACCAGCATACTCTGACCCGGCAAAGAATGGACTGCCGCACTGACAAAGGTGCGGGTTATTGTGTGCGGGCGCCCCTCGTACACACGTTCAAAAAACACGGATCTGGCAGTTTTGGGGCATTTTACAGGTTTTTTGTCAGATCTCAGCAGACCATGCACATAACGCCATGAAGCCAAGTGCATGATGTAGGCGCATGCGCCGTCTGCAAGCCACTCATGCCGCCAATCACTGCCCGATCCGTAGTGGCGTCAGCAATCGATCGTGAAGGGACCAATGTCGCGTTTGTCGAAGCCGATCTCGAAAGCATCACACTGTTGTCTAAACGGAGAGAGGTAGACGTGAAATGGTAATGGCCCGAAACGGGACCCGCCACCAATTTTTGAAATTTCGTCGGAAAAATCCCAGCCTGTTCACCGGCCTGCCGCTGGCCATTACTTGGCTATAGAGACACGTGCTTCTGCTGAAGATCCTCCGCGCAGCAGATGTATTCCACGGGAGCGTGACTTTGCATTGAGCAGCCGAGGACCGAAACAACACGACGCAGAAATAATACGGCTGATACAACAGCATGCAGCCGTACTGCCACACAGATGCGCACAGCACACCTGAACACAAATCGCCCAGGTGTGCAGAAGGCCACGCGCAGTAGACGAAATGGAGAAACTTTCCAATAGTCATACGTATTGCCTGATATTTCAAAACGAGTGTCCCACCTTTGAAGCAAAGTTCGAAAACATGATCTGGTGAGCTATCAGGAACTGCAATCAATATGAATAGCACTGGGGAGCGAAACTGCATTTCTAAAGGGATAGTACGTGCAAACAATTCAATTTCTTTTCGAATCCAAATTGGACGGTTAGCACTTTAGATCAGCAATATGCTCCTTCCTTTTTTAGTATTTTCATATGGTTTGTCATGCGTGCATATTTCTGACGCCCTGGACGATTCAAACGCACGCAAGACAGTGTTCACCATTGCGAAATTCATGATCATTTAGGATTATTGCCGGATTTTGCCCACGGTATGTAAACGCGAATGCAGACTTTCAAAGTGTTAAAACAACCCTGTTCAACATACGGTGGTTTGCTTTTATAGTTTGGTCTAAAAAGTAATTACAGGCCTGTATAGTCATGGACATTTCTGAGGCTGCTGACATCTCCGTAACGGTAATGCATGAAGCCATTGATCTCACCTTTCAGCCATCGGCCCTAGTTTTCCAGCCGTGCTGTCTGCTCCAGCCAGCTGTGCTTGCCGTCCAGCCGTGATCACCTCACCGCATCGTTCAAATGCATATGCGAGTTCACATTCTCAGGCTATTTAGTGTCGTGTGCAGACGTCGCAATCACGTGACTTCACCGCCGGTCGGAGGAGGGTCGTATTGGCAGAGACGATGCCAATATCCTGATCGTCTGCCCCGCCATGGGGTGTCAAAATCAGCTCATTGATAAAGCAGACGTCATGTCGATAAAGCAGACGTCAGAAAGTCTCAGCGGTTGAGTGACATGAACCTGGCGTCCTCGCTGATGCGCTTCCAATGCATGTTAATTGTTGTCCAAATCGCAGTTTAACGCCCTCTAGAGTCCAAAATAAGCCGTACTTAGTCATAAGTGTTTCAACCGCAGCCCCTGTACGTTTTGAACGCTTTAAGATATCAGTGCGTGCGTTGAGAAAGAACCCCGAGCGTATGCTTCACCTGTGCGATTTTCAGATCGTAATAAGTGTGGCGTAGCCTTCAGAGCACCACGAAGTGGCACTGAAATGTGTTGGAGGAACTTGAAAAGTAAAGGTAGAAGCTCTGTTTCGTGTTGCTGTAGCTGTTAATTTGACCAGAGGACATCCTTATCATTGTTAAAAAGTACGCCAAGTCTAATCTTTTGAATGGCTCATATTGAAAGACTTTCGGAATCATTATTTCGCGACGGTCCTTCTCTCGCGCACGGCACCAGCTGTCTGGTGTTACCTGTGGCGGCTACCGTCGTTCGGTTTTACGAAAACTGCAACCCTGGCCATCGCTGTTCTTGTGCCTGAGATTGCGAACGTGCAAGGTCTAAAACTGTTTATGTTATTAGTATCACTAGTCTATTCTTCAGAATAATGAACGTTTTCAGGTGAGCATGAGCTGGCCTTTTTCATTTCAGACCTCATTTCGATCCACTCCATTCAGCACTGCTGAGACCCTGAGACACCTTACGTTTTCCGGGCAAGGGGCCCGTGGGAAGAACACTAAGAGGCACATAAGCATTACCGGTCCAGGGCTGAAGGGCCAGCCCGTCCCAGGGTGGGATGCATTCCGGCTGCTATTCTGGCGACACGGGGTCCCCTGGTGGATCCAGAGGCTCTTAGAGAGATACGCCATATCATCTTGAACTTCATGAACATATGCTGAAGGGGACTGTAAGCAGTGATGCGGATGAACCAGGGCTATATGAAAAGACAGAGTGGGGCCTCTGAGACTAGAGGAACCTAGGGTTTGCTCCTAAGTAGCTCCATTCACCGTACATGATGAGCTAAAATGCTGCCACCTACGATATGAAGCAATTTTGGCCAGTGCGGTTTAAGGAGGACGGCAGGTAAACCAAGTAAATCGGCATGCATGTTGAAGGTAGCACGAAAATAAGCTAAACACAAATTAAATCTGAAAAATGGGTAGGGAATTAACGTTGCATCCCCCCAACACCCACCTTGAAAAGTATGTGGAAGGGGGAGGGGGGGGGGGGGGGGGCACGGCTCCCTAGTCCCAATGGGTGGCTGTGGAGACATATGTCTTCCCCACTTTTACACACACGGATTTTGGTCCTTTCCGATGCTGCCCGTAGAATGCCCGTTTTTTCCACGTTCATCAATTAAAAACGTCATTTTCTTGTCAGACTGTCTCATTTAAACTACATTTTGACCCCTCCAAACCTGATTTGTTCGCTCAATCTCGAAGGTGTAATTACATTGTTGGGTTTTCCGGTTGTGCCACTAATCATCGATCCCGAGTAGACTATCATGCTCGTCGGAACCTACAGATTAGGAGGGCACGTGCATAAACTGCCTGTAGTCCTGGGCTCAACGTCCTCTCGGACTCGGTTTTTTTCCGTTTTAATTGATCATTTGCAGCGTTTTCATTGCCATAGGAGCTCGCCACTAAATAAATCCCAAAATGAATCGTCGTAAACCGTATTTCAACTAAATACGGTTTGCTATTTTCCCCACTACCCAGGGCCAACATTTGTGGTCATTGGTTTGTCTCTCCCGATCGATTCCTTATTTTCGTGTTTTTCATAAATGGGTCTCAGATACTATCGCGCTCGCGCCCGGTGGGCGACGTCCCGAGGTAACTCAACACCTGGGTCGAGAACCTTCCAAAATCCGAGTGCACATTCTGCTCATTCTTCCTTCTCTTTATCTTACACAAATACGGCGCCACAGTTTCATTTACTGAAGAGGAAACAAAAATGTGCTAGAAATGTATAAGTAAAACTTGAACTTCTGTAGTGGTTTTCTCAATAACACCCTGGCATATGACGTCATTAAATAAAATTTTGGTCCCACATGCCACCCTCTTAACAGGAGCCACCACTATTGTCTCGTGCGGACAAGCGGCACCTCGTGCGTTATCGTAAGGGCGTAGCACGTTTTGCCGGTCTGCGTTGCGTGGACGCTGGCGGTTTGCGCTCTCTTGGGTAAAGCATTTGTGATATAACTTAGGTTCGATCCTAGTAAGTCATGGCTGCGATCACAACACTGAATCCGAAAGCTGAAGTTGCCCGCGCGGCCCAGGCTCTTGCCATAAATATTTCGGCAGCGAAAGGCATTCAAGATGTTCTCAAGACCAACTTGGGACCTAAAGGCACCATGAAGATGTAAGTTGTTTCTTTTGAAACCCAAGCAAGTTCTAAGAGACCCGATTAGTGGTCCACATATTAAGTTTGGTTGTGAAATGGTCAACTGCTGGGGCGATCTGGGATTTCCATTTGCATGATTTTCTGCCAGGATTGTGATGGTATGCCCCAAGGTGATTTTTATTTCACTGTGTGTGCAATTTTACCATGGCACATATGGTTGTGAGCTGAAATAGATGGTAGAGGGAATCTTCTTGTACCACAAATGCTGTGGCTTTAGTGAAGACCCACTGCCTTTCAGAATCTAGCTATTTGTTTAAAATGGCTATATGATACTTTGCTATATAATGCTTCTTTGTACATGATGCACCAATCAGTATCAGAAAACAGTGGAATTACATCATCTTACCCTTGAGAATGACATAAATATGAAGTAATGCCAGCTAAAGCTTTAAACTATGGCTCTGGTTTATTATTAATAAGCAAGGTAGTCGATCAAGGGCAGAGCCATCATGGCATCAGCAAGAAAAGGGTAGCAGTAGGAGTGCAGTTAAAAGTGGAAGTAGCAGCATGGATAGAGGTAGGGAAAGTTAGGTGACATCCAGGGACATGCTCGATGTCCAGGGACCAGCCTGAAAACCAATGAACAGCAAATCCAGAGACATTGTCAGCATTAGTAGGATAGTGGCATCATTTGCTATATTGATGTGCAAGAAAACCAATCCCATGTTGTCATTTTGTGCTGTGTGTGGTGTGGCTGTGGTGGTTTGTTGCTAATATCATTCTGCTGTCGCCATGGAATAGTTTGTGGAAGTAAGGCATGGTGTGCTGAGGCAGGAGCATGTGGGTGGTAAAAAACATTTCAGTAATTCTTATTGCAAATTTTGTCCCTAGGTTCTTGCTCCTAAACAACCATTTCATTTGGGCATTTTGTATTTGTGGACTTAGACCTCCCCAGCATTAAGTTTCCTGCTGTTGACCGGAACTCCATAATGCAGAATTTGGCCCTCATGGGATGCTAGCTCTTTAAAGTGGTAGAAACTCAGCATTTTCCTAAATGGAATTGTGAATGGAATGTCCTTAAAATTCAAAGGAAATAAAAGTAAGTGTCAAAGCTTGCTTCTCAAAATGTTGTCTTCATTCATGCGATTTGGCCATGTGATGTGGCCCCTTGAACAGCTGCAGCATGGTGTACAAAAATAGCAACACACTCGGCTCACAGCCTCCTGCATGGGTCACTGGTCAGGGTGTGGATGCCCTGCAAGGCAAGTGTCACACCCTAAATTATTTCATGGGTTGTTTTGCTGGGTTAACATCCACATTGAAACAAGGATTGGCCAATGGGTTCATCATACCCATCCCAAAACAGAAAGGCTTGAAATAAATATAAGTTGCATGCATCAAAACTGATTGGTTTTGCATGCTCATATTCATAAAATTAGTGGAAAGGCTGTTGTGCAGCAATTCTGTTGTTTCCTCAGGTGAGTAAATTGCAGGCATTCATTGTCATTTGGCCATAGTTCAACAAAATAACCAAAAAGATTATGATAGATTAATTACAGAATTGTAGTTTTTTTTTACAAAAAAAACAGACTTACCAGTGTTGATTGCAATCCTTAGTAACCTTTTTGTGATACAACCAAGTGGAAGATAACTTGTCAAGCTGTAATTAAAGCTCTGTATGATGAAGTCACTTATTCAAAGATGCGGTAAGCTGCAGCAGCTTGAATGACAGCAAGTTGTACAGTGGTAGTGACTGGTGGGTTTGTTGCAGGCTTGTTTCTGGTGCAGGTGACATCAAAATCACCAAAGATGGCAATGTGCTTCTGCATGAGATGGTAAGTCATGTTCTTCCCAGATTGGGTTGTTTATGCCAGAGCCCATAAGTGGTGCATATGTGTGTGTATATATATATATATATATATATATATATATATATATATATATGTATGTATGTATGTGTGTATGTATGTATGTATGTATATTGATGATACCCATGCTGTGTTTGCATAACCTGGTATGATTTGAAAGCAATGTATGCCATATTCTGGGCACTGTACCACCTTGCTTCACTGAGGTGGCACTGCCAGCATGTGCCAAGCTGTCTGTGGCGCTGTGTGCGCCCTCCCCTCCCCTCTCCACTCACGCCGCCTGACCGCTCATGCTCTCTGGCATCGGCAGCAAATCCAGCACCCGACGGCGTCGCTGATAGCGCGCGCCTCGACGGCGCAGGACGACATCACCGGCGACGGCACCACCTCCACAGTGCTGCTGATCGGCGAGCTGCTCAAGCAGGCCGACCTCTACGTGTCCGAGGTGGGGCTGGCCTCTGCGTGGCCTCGACGTGGCGCCGGCGGTTCGGTGTGGCAAAGCCTCGCGCGCCGCCGTTGTGTTGACCTGGCGGTGCTGTACTATTGACGTGTGATGCCAGGGATTTCTCACCATATGGGTCAGCTGCTGGATGTGTTCATCAGCGTGACAGAAGGCTCAGTGTTTTTGGCAGTGACTCGGTCTGAGCAAATGTTCTTCAGTGTATTATTTGGATGGAGAAGTTCCAGGATGGATTGAGAAGCTCCTTCCTGTTGGGCAGTTTATTATGGCAGAGTCTCCCGAAATGTACTGACGTCATGTGCAGCAGCAGGAGGGTGTGGGTCTTGACACGATATGCCGCGACAGGGTCTCCACCCGCGAGTGGTGACGGAGGGCTTCGAGCTGGCCAAGAAGAAGACGCTGGAGGTGCTGAACGAGGTGAAGCTGACGCAGCCGGCTTCGCGCGAGGTGCTCATCAGCGTGGCGCGCAGCAGCCTCATGACCAAGATCCACCACGAGTCGGCCGCCCATCTCACTGAGGTAGTCGCCGAGACACAGACAGTGCCGTCGGCACGCGCAGGATGCTCTGCACACATCGCAGGGGCAGCCGACACGAGCGCGTGTCGTCGGCGCGTCTCACGGAGGCGCTTCCGGAGCATGCCCGGTCTGAACGCAGTCCACTGGGGTGCCCAGCACAGGCCCGGTCGGGCCAACGCAGCCCGCAGTGACGTGCTGTGCGGTAGCCTCTGCTGGCGGCGCGGCCATAACTCGCATAGGTGCCCCCCCCCCCCCCCCCCCCCGTGGCATGGTAGCGCCAGCACAGTTGGCTGGGGGAGCGGCGCACGCCCCGCCCTGACAGAGGAGTGCTGGGCAGAGTGGCGAGGACGGGTCCGGAGCGGTCATCACGTGACATCTCATTGGCAGCACACGGTCCCCAGTGTGCGCTGCCGGTGCGTTGGATTCATAACGGACGTCATTAGCCTAACGACATCACACTGTATATGTACACGTGTATATGTCGGGCCGTGGTGTCGGCTAGCGCTCCGCCGGTGGTTAAGTTCCGCCTCAGCGCACGTGACGGGTGGTACCGCTAATGGCCCTGACAGTCAGCGGCGCCGCGAAATGATCGCCCGGGGATGTGGCATCACTCGGCGACCATTTCGGCGATGTCCTGGCGTGTAGTGTGGCGCGTGCTGACACCCGCCGGCGCGCCGGCAGATCTGCGTGGACGCCGTGCTGAGCATCAGGCCCAGCTCGGGTCCGGTGGACCTGCACATGGTGGAGCTGATGGAGATGCAGCACCGCTCAGGTTAGTTCCCCTCGCCGTGCCGAGGTCAGCCCCCTTCCCGTGCCGAGGTCAGCCCCCTCCCCGTGCCGAGGTCAGCCCCCCTCCCCGTGCTGAGGTCAG
The DNA here is from genome assembly GCF_011947565.3 of Pollicipes pollicipes. Taxonomy (NCBI): domain Eukaryota; kingdom Metazoa; phylum Arthropoda; class Thecostraca; order Pollicipedomorpha; family Pollicipedidae; genus Pollicipes; species Pollicipes pollicipes. The sequence continues at coordinate 8,078,550 of NW_023597055.1, forward strand.
CCCCCCTCCCCCCGTGCCGAGGTCAGCCCCCCTCCCCCGTACTGAGGTCAGCCCCCCTCCCCCCGTGCCGAGGTCAGCCCCCCTCCCCACCGCCGTGTCGAGGTCAGCCCCCCGCCGAGGTCGGCCCCCCTCCCCGTGCTGAGGTCAGCCCCGTGCCGAAGTGAGCCCCCCCCCCCGTGCGCAGGACGTTCTCAATTTATGGCAACGTTCTCAGAGAGCGATGGCATCGTGATGGACCGCAACAGAGCGTTCTCACAGTGTATCGTAACGTTCTCAGAGAGCGACAGTGCGCTGGTGCGTGGTATCGTGATGGACCATGGCGCGCGCCACCCGGACATGCCGAAGCGCGTGCAGAACGCATACATCCTCACCTGCAACGTCAGCATGGAGTATGAGAAGACGTGAGTGATCCGGGCGTGCGCCGACCGGGTTGGCGGGGGGGGGGGGGGGGGGGGTCGGTGTGGTCTGTTTGCCGTTATCTTCCGGTCGGGATCTGTGGCCATGCGGGCATTATAAGTGGCCTGAAGTCTGCGGAGCAGTATATGTCAACTATGGTATGGGGTGAGGAGAGAACGCCCGGTATGTGTCTGACGGCTAATCTAGAAACACCAATGTCATTGATAACTTGCACTCGGCTTGCTTCTGGGGGATGGGCGTATCTTGGACGTGATGTGTGAGGCCCAACGGCGTGCGTGACCCAGTGATGCATGTGACCCAGTAACGTGTGTGACCCAGTAACCACGGGCCTCCCATTAGCCCGAGCAGTGTCACGTTGCTGCTGTCCGTTCCCCCGCGCCCTGTGTGCGGGGCTGTCTCCGTGCCGCAGCGCCGGGCGTGACCCGGCGCGCTGGAGCGGCGCCGCGCGGCTCCGTGTAGCAGCACGCTGAGCTGGCCTCCCCCCCCCCCCCCGTCCGCCGACAGCGAGGTCAACTCGGGCTTCTTCTACAAGACGGCCGAGGAGCGCGAGAAGCTGGTGCGGGCCGAACGTGAGTTCATCGACAACCGCGTGCGCAAGGTGATCGCCCTGAAGAAGCAGCTGTGCGACGGCACCGACAAGAACTTCGTCGTCATCAACCAGAAGGGTGAGGCTCTGCGGACGGGGATCCGTCCCTCTTACCCCTCATCTTGCTTCATCCTGCGTCCGCGCAACACGTTGCTTGTCCGTGACAGGCTGCATGCGTCACCCACGAGTAGGCCGAGCGCCCCGCGGGAAGGGCAACCCTGACCGGGTACCCAGCGCGCATGCGCGGGTTAAAACTCGGCGGTTGGCCCCCCAGGCGCATGCAAGCCTGCCCCACCATTTACCATTTCCGTTCATTTCATAGCCCTGAAATGATCATTTCTGGTCGAAAGGCATCGAATCCAAAAACAAACAAACAAAAAAACCAACAAGTGCTGGGGACGGGCATGGTGGTTGTCTGGTGGGGTGGAGGGGAGAGAGAGAGAGAGAGAGAGAGAGAGAGAGAGAGAGGAGAGAGAGAGAGAGAGAGAGAGAGGAGAGAGAGAGAGGAGAGGAGAGGGGAGGGAGAGGGAGAGGGAGAGGGAGAGGGAGAGGGGAGGGGAGGGAGAGGGAGAGGGAGAGGGAGAGGGAGAGGGAGAGGAGAGGGAGAGGGAGAGGAGAGGGAGAGGGAGAGGAGAGGGAGAGGGAGAGGGAGAGGGGAGAGGGAGGGGAGAGGAGAGGGAGAGGGAGAGGGAGAGGGAGAGGGAGAGGGAGAGGGAGAGGGAGAGGGAGAGGGGAGAGGGAGAGGGAGAGGGAGAGGGAGAGGGAGTGGACGGTCACCAGGCCCGGAGTGTGTGCTGTCCGTGGTGCACGTGGAAGAGTGTGGTCGTGGGCTGGGCGGAATGGCTCGCTCAGTGCGGATCTGGACATGACGGAGGTGAGCGGATCGTGATGTGCCGCTCGCACCAGCTGCTGCGTGCGTTGATTGTGGCTCATGGTGCGGAAGTCACGAGACCGCCTCCGCCTCCTGCTGTGCTCCTGGTCTGGTCCAGCGTACTGTTGCCACATGTACTGATGTTACCTCCTCCGACTGGTGCCGACGGGATGGCGGCTGCCTGTCCAGTTGTTCTTGTGTGTGGTGACGCTAATTTCCCTGACCTGACGTGACCAGACCTGATGTGATCTGACCTAAGCTGCCAGCTGGTATTGATCCTGCGCCGCTGCTCGCCGGCTCCGATACGACCTGACCTGCCCACGAGAGGCGGTGCTGTCTCACCGGGCCCGCGGAGCCTGACCTGACCTGACCTGAGCTGACCTGAGCTGACCGGACCCGGCTGTCGCCAGGCATCGACCCCGTGTCGCTGGACATGCTGGCCCGCGAGGGTATCGTGGCGCTACGCCGCGCCAAGCGCCGCAACATGGAGCGGCTGGCGCTGGCGTGCGGCGGTGCCGCCATGAACTCCCTGGACGACCTGACCGAGGACTGCCTCGGATACGCCGGGCTCGTGTACGAGCACGTGCTGGTCAGTCAGAGGCCGGCCGGCGGCCGCGCGTCGCCCCGCTGGGGGGTCCGGTGGTGGTGGAGCGAGGTCGGTGTGCGTGCTTGGCATGGTCCTGTCCCCACGCTGCGGGCGCGGGGTGATGGCCGAGTGGCTAACGTGGCGGGATCTCTCGTCCCGTGTTCGGTTCTCGGTCGACGCCCTAGTCTTCTGGTGATAATGTGGCTCCCGTAGTCGGGGGCGCTCAGTAAGCTGACGTTGGTAAAATGCGTGGCGTTCCTTCGATAAAAGATGAAAGGAATTTGAAACAGCGTCGGCAAGTCCTTCAATAGGGAATAACTGCGGAGGCTGCATCAGTCGCGGTCACTTCTGTGGCTGTCCACATCCCTGGACCGGCGTGCCTCTGCGTGTACTCGTCGCTGACCCGTGGCTTGATGGTGTGTGAAACAGGGCGAGCAGAAGTTCACGTTCGTGGAGGAGTGCCGCAACCCGCAGTCGGTCACCATCCTGATCAAGGCGCCTAACAAGTACACCCTGGACCAGTTCAAGGTAGGCTGGACTTGGGGATTGACCTGCATCTTATATGATCGGTACAGGTCAAGTTATTATGCTGCACCAAGCATAATAGCTTGTGTTGCCGCTTGTGTTTGTCGTTGTACGAGGGGCGAGACAGGTCGCCTAGAATACCGCCCTGTGGTGGTTTGCTGCGAGTTATAGAGGCCGTGGGTTGTTTTCTTAGAGACGGCCTTGGGTTCCTGTCATAGTATAAGCTTATGTCGATTTTGATACTTTCTCAATGAAGTGTGCATATCAGCTCTTGAGTTGAGGCTGCTTTTGGACATAACTTTATGGCAACTTGTTGCCTTAATATGCTGCATTGAACGCCGTCCAGCTCCAAAGTCGCCGAATGACTATGACTCCCCGAGCCTCCTCAGCCGCTGCCGCTTGGTGCCGCCTGTGCCCCATCCTCCTCCGCATCCGACGCCTGCCCCCCCCCCCCCGGCCCACGACCCCGCCCTCCGACCCCGCCTGTGACTGACCCCCGCTCCCGACGCCTGCCCCGCCCAGGACGCCATCCGGGACGGGCTGCGCGCCATCAAGAACGCGCTGGACGACGGCGCCGTGGTGCCGGGCGCCGGCGCGTTCGAAGTGGCGGCGCACGCGGCGCTCATGCGCTACCGCCAGGAGGTGCGCGGCCGCGCGCGGCTCGGCGTGCAGGCGTTCGCCGACGCCCTGCTCGTCATCCCCAAGACGCTGGCCGTCAACGCCGGCTACGACGCGCAGGTGAGCGGCGGCAGGTGGCCGCTGCTGGTGCGCTGGTGCGGGGCGGACGGCTTTTGTGAACGTGGTGGGAGGGTCACGTGGGATGCGTTCAGTCCAAAGGCTTGGGTATGCTGAAATCATTTCTGTCTGGTTTAGCGGTTTCTTTGACCCGGAGTAATTTTATTTCGCGGCGCTGATTTGAGTTTGAAAATTTGCTGAACAATGTAAGTATTGCGCCTTTACCGTTTTGGTTTGGGTCACCGCAATGAAATGTTATGGCCTTAAATGCGGCCGGGATGCTTAAACGTGAAAGTTACGCCAGACTTTCATACAGACCATATGAATGGCAAATCCTAACACGGTACGCAGCTTATGAACGAGCCGCTGGCCGAGGCGCTTTGCGTAGCCGGACACTGGACTACATGCTACATGGAAGTGGACCGGGCTTGACATATTCGTTAATTCTTCTGCGTCGTTTATTGTGTCGTGTCTTTGCTAATTTCGTCAACGAAGCTGAGATGCAGCTGTGGGTTGCTCGGGGGGTCCTGTGGTACCCCTTGCTGGGGAACTATCATCTCTTACGGTGAGGGTGGAGCGGTGTTCTTGTTGGGCCAGACACCTGCGGGCCGGTGGGGCGGCCGGTACCCCCCCCCCCTTCCCCTCCCCCGGTGCTCGAGCTGACCGCCAGCCGGCGGCGCGCAGGACACCATCGTGAAGCTGCAGGAGGAGTACGCGTCGGCCGGCGTGCCCGTCGGCCTGGACATCGGCAGCGGCGAGGCGCTGGTGCCGGCCGACGCCGGCATCCTCGACAACTTCTGCGTCAAACACCAGATGATCAACTCCTGGTGGGTGCGGCGGCGGCCGAGGACCGCCCGGGGGAGGTGTGGTGACGGCACGGACCGCCGCGCCGTGCTGGGAGGCGCTTGGCCGGGCCACTGAGATAGGGTCCGTGAATGCTGGTCAGTTCATATAACGTGTTTAGCCATTTCCCGTGAATTTTGCAAGTACTAGGGTCGTCTATGTGTGAGGATGTGGTCGGCCATGTATGGGCAGGAATGTTGCGTTTGCTGTTGCAAATGCCTAAAAGGCTTAATTTTATCAGGGTGGGTTTGCAGATGTTATACCCCTGCAGCAGTAGCCCAGAGCCATTTTTTGTCTGAATATCCAGCAGGTGCCAAATGTTACTGCAGGCCACATACAAATATGGGGAATTGCAGGAGGATCTAGAAGTCAGTATGTGACCATAACTGACTGTACAATGCCTGTGCTGTGACTGCCAATTGAGGCTGGTCCTGTGTCCATAGCACTGTGCATGCTTGTAATTGACAGCGCCTGGCTGTGTTCTGACTGTGTTCTGGAGCTGACTGCTCATGTGTGTTCGCAGTGCGGTGATCGCCGGCAACCTGCTGCTGGTGGACGAGATTATGCGAGCTGGTCTCTCCTCTCTCAAGGGCTGATCGGCCACGCCCGCCCCGGCCTGGCCCGCCGCCGCCGCCGCCGCTGGCGCCGTTGACGCGTACACTGCTGGCCACTCCCGTGTTCCACGCGCTTGCGATTCCTTTAACATGTCATGTGGTTCGTTGATCGCACTTCACAATACAGAGCTCCTAACTGATGTGTGTTTCTGCTGCGAGACGAGAGAACGGTGAGGTGAACGGTGGTAGACCCGCAAGTCGGGAGGCGGACATCAGGTGACGTGCTTTGTTGCAGGGGGGAGGGGTCGTGAACAAATTTAGACATTTTGCGAGCAATGAAGCCAGACGATTAACCTGACGCCAATCGCCATGCGCTAGCAACTGGAAATGTCTAACAGGGACATGAGCCACTTGAGTGCAGTACGACACGGCACGGCCCAGCTCGCTGCACTTTTGCCTGTTGCTCCGCTGCAGTGTCGCCACGAACAATATGGTGACCTCACATTAGCCTCTTCTGGAAGGGGCGCGGTGGTGATTGGTTCCTTTTTTGTAGCTATTCACCGGTAGCAAGGAAAAGTAGGTGGACGAACAGATTAGGATCGGGCGGTTGGTCTCGCCAAATCCTGCGCTCTTGTTGCATATGTTTATCTATGTGACGCGATATGGGGATGTTAGTTTATACGGGACGCCGATCAAGGCCGATGAGAGGCGGCAATGACAGTTTGTGGATGTAGGTTGTGTTACATTGAGAAGCGGGCACCAGTCGCATATCCATTCTGATGAGGTCACCATTGTTTTTTGTGATCTTGTAAAACAGTGCTTACCCTTCATCCAGTTTATCAGAGTGGGTGGTCCAGTGGTACCGCAATAATTTCCTGTCCTGTGTTGGAAACATGCCCCTTTTAGTGACTGATATGGATGCCGGCCGTGATGCACCAACAATCTCCAGTTTACAAGATCACAAAGGTTCCCTGGAAATGTACAAAGAGGAGTTAAAAGAGACAAGACTGCAGGTGAGACATGTTGACATGCTTTTGCTATGCTTGTTTGTTGACAGTGTATTGAGTTTGTTCTGGCCTTGGGGCCTTATCAGTGGGAATTCTTGGTAATTTGGTGTATGTTTGGGTCCCTTAAAGGCATGTCCTGACCCTGTTCAATGGTGGTTGGGTGGGGTATCCACTGATAAGTTGTTTATGGCCATGATTGCAAAACTTGTCATTTTTCCCATGGCAGTATATGGTGTGCTATGCAGTACAAAATAGTGCACATATAACCACATCATTGACATGCAGTACCAACCACTCACCATTTCTTCTCATTCTGGACCAACATTGCCTATAAGGCAAAGTCTATATCCTGTTTTGCATGCTCATTTTTTTGACAATGTGCATCCAGATAAGCACAAGTGCAGATCAATCAGCAGAAGCACTAGAGTCAGCAATGAAAACCATAATGCAGCAGCTGGTGATGGCAGTGCAAGAACGGAAGGCTCAGCTTTTGGCAGAGATCTTGGATGTGAAGAAAATGGCTCTTGCTGAAGCTGACCATTATGGGCAAGTATCCTGAATAACATTAGCTAATTATGCAACATTTCAAAATATGTTTCATAGCAAAACATTTTAGAACAGAAGGTCTTGATTCTAAACTTGTGGCAGTAATATCACCTATTTTATATCTGGGAAAATTTGATCTGCAGTTGTTGTACATCATGTCACTTCATTTAATTACAGAAATCGATGAACCATTTAGATCTTTGTGCAGTGTGTTCATGCAATAAAAAAGTGTGCAAAGGTCAACCCAACTATATCTGGCTGTGGTGCTGACAGATTGGCAGTGGATGAACAGCTGAAGAAGACTGAAGAAGTGCTGAACAGTCTTCAGTCAGCCAATGGCATTGATGGCCAGCCTGAGGCTTTGGATCCAGTTGAGGACATGTATGTTTTTATGGGAAGTCTTAGCTCTATGCTCAGAGTAATGCCATCATGCTGTGACTTTCCATGCCAAATAAATGGACCAATTCGATGGATAGATTTGCCACCACCCATCTGTTCAATGGGGTTGTTCGACTGTGTGTGTGCTCTATACTGTGTGCTGTGTATTGTGCACTATGTACTATGTATTGTGTGTATTGTGTACTGCATCTGTGATGTGTGCTGTGTACTGTGTACACTGCATACTATGTACTGTGTATGCTATGTACTGAATGTACTATGTACTGGGTGGTGTGTACTGTGTATGCTGTGCACTGTGTACTGTGTGAGCTATGTACTATATGTACTATGTACTGAGTACTGTGTACTTTGTGTTCTACATACTGTGTACTTGTGTATTGTATACTGTGTTCTGTATATGGTGTGTACTGTGTACAGTGCATTGTTTGTCATATGCTGTGTGTACTGTGTACTGTGTAATGTGTATGACAGGCCTGGTTTGGCCTGAGCCTGCATTGGCTATTTGCCAGCTGACCTTTCCCTGCCACTTGGGCCAGCCTGCCCTGGGACTGATACCCATTGTTGTGGGATTGTGGGTCCAGCATGTTTGTCCCCAGACCACAGAGGCAGCATGGTGCATGCTGGCAATGGCTTGAATGCTATCTCAGTGAGAACCTCTCAAAAGAGGATGCCTCACATGACTCGGTCGGCTGTACCGCCTGCGGCCCAGACTTCCTCCGAGTGTAGCGAGTTCTCCGGGCCGCCTGCAGATCTCTGCCGCCGCCGTCGGGTCTGCCGCGGCCGGCCCTGCACGTGCCGGTGGCGGCACCGCCGGCGGCGCTGGCCGCCCTGCGGCAGCTGGGCCGCGTCGAGAGCACCGTGACCGTGAACGGCCTGCGCACGGAGCCGAGGCCGGGCGCCGTGCTGGTCACCTGGGCCCAGGTCAGCGCCACGGGCTGGTGTGCTGGTCGGCATATCGTTAGTTGAAGTGTGTGGTGGGGGGGGGGGGGGGAGAGTGGGCTGCGGACGGGACCGAGCGCCGACTCCCGGCCGCCGCTGGTGTGCTCGGCTGAGGAGCACCGCTGACGCTGCGGTGTTCGGCGCTCCGCGGAGCTCCGCGGAGCTCGGTTACCTGCGTGCCGGCGCCAGACGGGGCGGCGCCGAACACTATGGATGCTTGCATACACTGTATGCAACCACTCAGAAATTGTATGTTAAGTGCCTTTTCCCAGACATATTTTGGACACATTGGCGCAAGGAATGAGCAGCGCATTTCGTAGCGCATATGCCTTCGGTCATACCTAGAACGAATTTCTGTGTGGATCCATGATGCGTGCTGCGTGTATGTGTGTAAAAATAACGTTCTCAGGACGAGGACGCGGACCGGGACACAGATGGCAGCACCTACCGACTGCAGTATTGCTACGGAGACGCCAACAAGCTTGCGTCCCCGGTCTTTCATCTGGCTTACGAAGGTACGGTCCGACCGACGCCGGGCCGTCACGGAACGGCCGAATAGTGGGCCGGCTGGGGCAGCTGCCTGTAGGCCAGTTGTTGCACCTGCCTAAAGTCCAGTTGTTGCATCTGGCTGTTGGCCAGTTGTTGCATGAAGCTAGAGGTCAGTTGTCGCATCCAGCTATCTGCCTCTTGTTGCGTCTGCCTATAGTCCAGTTGTTGCGTCTGGCTGTTGGCCAGTTATTGCACCTAGCTAGAGGTCAGTTGTATCCAGCTATCTGTCATTTGTTGCATCAGGCTATAGGCCAGTTGTTGTATATGGCTATAGGCCAGTTGGTGCATCTGGCCATTTGCCAGTTGTTGTATATGGCTAAAGGCCAGTCATTGTATATGGCTGTAGGCCATTTGTTGTATATGGCCATAGGCCAGTTGTTGCATATGGCTGTAGGCCAGTTGGTGCATCTAGGTACACTCCTGATGATGCATCAGGCTTGTCACCAATGTGTTGCTTTACTTATTGATTCGATCCAGAAATGACATGATGGTCATGATGACGAACATTAGCCAGCGAGCGGCGTATTCCACGCAGCAAACGCTAGAGCCGCCATTGGATTCAAACCAGCTGCGGTCACCCTGCGCGCCGACTGACTTCTAAGTCGCCCCCCCCCCCCCTCCCCTCCAGCCTTACATGCGACATCACTGTTGTGTTACCGCCGAACAGCTCCAGCAGAGAACCTGCTTCCCTTTTTGGCCGTCTTGATATGGCTATGGAGTTAAATTGTCCTTATATCGTCCTATTCAGGGTCGGGTTGGGAGCGCAGACTCGGTGTATCTCGGACGTACCACCGACTTGCTTCTGTGTGCGGAGCGTGTGGTGATGCCGACACTCACGCGGCTGGGTATTCCTTGCGGGTATAATCCCGCGTTAGTTTCAAGGCGCATCCCATAGTATCCACAAAATATCACGGGACTTTCCTGTACTGTGCATGAGATGCTTGCACCCGCACACGTACCGTACTGTGCACTTCGACATACTACTGATACCTCTGCAAGGCCGCTGCCGCTGCCAGTGACGCCCCCCCCCCCCCCCCCCGGCCTTGTTCGCTGCAGGGCCCGACACCAGCGCGCTGGTCCGCCGGCTGCACTGTGACGTCACCTACAGTTTCCGCGTGAGCCGGCGGGCGGCGCCGGACGGCGCCTGGGGCGGCTGGAGCCGGCCCGTCACGGGCGACACCGGCCTGCCGCACTACGGTACGGTCCGCCGGACGCGTCCGCGCCCGCGCCCGTGTTTGGGGACGGGGAGGGTTTGGTGACGATAGGGAGTGGGCCCGAGTCAGCGGGGTCGCTCCGCGGATGGGTGCGGTTTATGGTCCGGTCTGGTCGGGGGCGGGGGGAGGGGGATATCGGACTCAGCGCGCTCTTGTGCCGCTCGCGGTCGCCATATGTGGTCCGCTGGTATTTCAGCTCATTCAACGCGTGTGTGTGTGCGTGTTTATCTTGTGAGTGCATCCATGTGACAATGATTGCATCACTGATCGTGCGTTGCATTTACATCGCCGTGTGCCCCATCTGCAAACACGTGTCCCGTTTACCGCGGTGATATCGTTAACTCCTTGCAGAGGTGTCGTGTGCCCAGAGACTGGTCTCTCGCATCCCGAGATGGTCCCTCGTTCCAGAGTGGTTTCCGCTGTGTGGTGTCTGTGGTTCACCAGAGTTGTTCACCAAAGCCGTTCACCAGAGTCGTTCACCAAAGCCGTTGAGCTCGCCCACGCGTCACCACACCGCGGCGCCAGTGTTCCGTCACTCTCTAGCCTTCCCCGCGCGCCCATAGAGCCCTCTCACCTGCCACTGCCGTGCCGCCAGTGTCCTCCCATGCCTCCTCGGGTGCTCGCCGCGTCCTCACAGCGTGCCCCTCCCCGGCAGAGTGGTCGCCCAGCCCGGAGTACACGCTGTCGGACACGGGCCGCATCGCGTGCCGCTCGGGCGCCGGCACCGGCCCGCCGCTACTCTGCTCGGCCGGCGCCCAGCTGCGGCCGGCCGCCGCGCTGCGCGTGGCCGTGCTGGCGGCCGGCGCCGGCTGCAGCGATGAGGGCCTGGCGCTGCTCGACGGCGGCCCGGAGCGGCTCCCGGACGGCCCGCTCGCCGCGCCCGGCGCCCTCTTCGTCAGCGCCACGGGTGAGAGAACGCCGCCGGTCGGCAGGGCGGCGAGAGCGGCCGACGGAGCCTCCTCCGGCCGGCGCAGCGGCGTTGTCTGGTCACGGCTGTGCTGGCTGTGTTGTGTCGCGGGCTTAGTGCTGCTCGGTGTCCGGCATTGTGTACGGCTGGGCGGCTTTTCTTTTAAATGTATAAGTGGCAAAAATATAGTCAACATAAGAAAAATAATCGGTACATAAGTCAGTAGAATCAATCCACCCGTACCTAGTGCGTGACCGTTAGTGATTACAAGGAAGCTGCGCAGTCCACCTCTACCTAGTGCGTGACCGTTAGTGATTACAAGGAAGCTGTGACCTGAGACGTGCTGCTGTGGGAGGGGCGATGCGTGGACGGCATCAGTAGCGTCGGACGGGTCCGACTCCTTGTTTGGGTGTATCTGCGACCCTGTGGTCGTCACAGGTGTGCGTCGACACCCCATGGGTGCGATTGCGCCGGCAAGGAAAGTGCGTGTAGACGGGGTCGGCGTCAGATGTGCCTGACACCCGACGAGGGTGTAACTAGCCTGTGTGGGTTGGAGTTTCATGGACGTTCGGTGACGTCAGGTGCATTTGACGCTTTTCAGGGTGTAACTGGGGTGCTCATGTGCTTAACAGGGGTGCTCATGACTGGAATGAAATGTGTACGTGTGCGGTAGGCGGTGTCAGATGTTCCTGACGCCCTGTTTGGGTGTAACTGTGACGCAGGAGAGGTGTATGTGGGCGGGAGGCGGCGTCAGATGTTCCTGACGCCCTGTTTGGGTGTAACTGTGACGCAGGAGAGGTGTATGTGGACGGGAGGCGGCGTCAGATGCGCCTGCCGCCGCTGCGGGCCGGCTCTCAGATCACCTTCACCACGGAGAGGCGCGACAACGACACGACGCGGGTCTTCCTTGAGACGGACGACAAGCAGGTCAGGAGGGGGGGGGGGGGGGCATCCGAAACTAGCGCCTGGTGTCGTAAAACAAAAATACGAATCTGCGTTCTTTGGATTTGTGTCGTATTGACTCAAAGACCAAAAATAATGTGCGACTGATCTGTCCGATCTATCAACGGGAGCTCAAAAAGAGTCGGATGATTTCCGGCTCTTATGCTTACGTGACGCGACTCAGCATTGTGCAAGTCGGTAGTTTCGTTTTATGAAACCAGGCCCAGGTAACTACACAAACCAATCTTACATGATTTTGCAGCGCAACGGTATGTGGTGTTCTAACCATGATGCTGATTGATATGGCATGCATTGTGAACTACTGCAGCAGGAGTTAATTATTATATATACTCTTACAAACATCCGTAGCCGTCAGTAAGTCCGGAAATTTGTAATGCATTGACCTGTGTCTGTCACTCTGTAGATATCGTGTGATAAGAACGGGACGCTATTACGCCTTGTGGGACCGGGGTTCACTAATGTCCTCCCCATGCATCCATATATGATCCCATACACTGTCTGAAGACTTCTCTTCGAGGAAATCAAGGCTGCAACGTTGAAATATGCGATGTGTATTTTGCTTTGCTCTAGACTTGCGAACTTCCACGGGAGTCCTCCAGTATGCGCTTAAGCCCTTTCGAGGGTAACGGCGGCCTATGCCGAGTTCTTGAAATATTTTAATGTGCCTGTGCACGAAATGGCTAGGGAACTGCCCGAGTTCCATGGCTTCGTCTCAAACGGTCCACTACGCGCAGTCGGAAAGCGTGCGACTGCTTTGGGCTTTTATCCAAAGGAAATGGACTCTGGTTGATGCAGTCGGACCTGTTATTGCGTCGGCTAACTGTGTTTCTCCGTGCGATCACCCGATGTGCTCGTTTGGACTCAAAATCGTGCTTATATGCTCATGCCCACGATTGTTGTATTCGTGTGTTTATTACGGTGCTTTATTATTTATGCCCATTTACGTGCAAGACGCTGTGAAGGCGTGCCCTGGGCTAAGGATGAATACCACGGGGTAGCACGAAGAACATGAGCTCACGCTCATAACGCAGTTGAGCGAGGACAAGACGAAGCGATCACCAGTCACTGTTTCCATCCCCGCTTCGGGAGATAACTTGTTTTGCCCTACTTTACTACTTTTCCGCTTTACTCCCCTTTTACTTCCCTTTGCAAGCGATCGCTAGACTGGCCTCAGGCTAAGCATGATGATTTGGTGGCCTTAGATGACGCCATGTAACGTGGTCCACCAGCGGATAACACGAGTTGATACGGTTAGCATGGGTCAACAGAGAGTATGTGGGTAACACGGATGACACGCGCCGGTCACCAAACCACCGCAGTCACCACTGGTGACCGTGGTGGTTTACCAGTCCTAGTTCCCAGTCACACTGGCATAGCAGTCGCCGCCGGCAGCTCACCAGCGACACCTCAGCCGCCTCGGTGGCACCAGCCGCAGCGACCAATGCCACCTCGATGGTCCACCAGAGCTGTCGCGCCTCTCCGACAGTCAGCGCCGGCGCAGAACAGCGCCGCCGTGCGGGGCGCGGCCGGCCGGCGCTCCCCTCCGGGCGACCCGCCGGCGCCCGAGGCGGCGGATCTAGGACCCGTCCCGGCTGACCGCTCTCCAGTCGTTCATCTGCACCAGGATGACGCCGTACGTGACGAATGCCGCCGCCAGCGGCAGCAGCGTGCCGCGGTTGATGGAGAAGAAGCCGGCCGCGCTGACGTGGCTGTCGGCGGCCTGCAGCTGCTGCACGGCCTGCAGCGCGTCCAGCTGCGTGGCCGGGTCGGAGGTCACGTGCTGAGTCAGCAGGGTCAGAGGTCGCTGTGCGGCGGCGGTCACCTTCTGACCCGCCGTGCAGACGGCGGCGGCCTTGGTGAGGGCGGCGACCACGTTGGCGACTGTGAACGGGAGTGATGTGCTTCTCGCGGAGGGCGGCGAGGAGATGTAGTGCGTTATGCCCTGCATGGCGTACCCGAAGGTGAACAGATTGAGCGCGAGCAGCTGCACCCCGTACGCGCCGTTGAACAGGTTAACGATGCGGGCGGCCGCCGCGTGCTTGCGACGAATGGTGCCAATGCGCCTTCTGGGAGACGTTGGCCCCGGGCTGAGGTCAAGGTCGTTCGGTGCGGCGCCGCGCGTGTTCGCCCTCTGACCGTCGCGTGAGCTGCCGACGACAAACAGCTTCCTCTCCAGCCGCGCCGGTGCGCTGGCGTCAGCGGAAGGCTTGGCGGCGGCCAGGAGCTCGACATCCCGCGCAATAGGCTCAAACGCGTCCGTGATAGCCACCATCAGCGATAGGATTTGCCAGAGCAGAAGGTTTCGGAACACGCCGAAATATGTGCCGGTGGAAATCAGGAATATAAGGCTTGGATCAGACGTCCAGATGCCCTGGAACGAGGCGATCCAATCCAGCACGGTGATGGCGGCAGCGAGGGCGGTGACCCTGAACGTGTTTCCCTTCATCTTGACGCCGTCGCTGGAACTTTCGAAGGCTGCCAGCAGTGCTGCGATCCTGTCGCCCTTCAAGAAGTTGGCGATGCCAATGACGTTGAGAGGTACGACGACAAATGCTTGCAGGAAGACGGCAAGCAGAGGGCTGTTCCCCGTCACGCTTCGCCGCAGGTCTTCGATGATGAGGTACAGACAAAAGCCGGAGTAGGCGGCGAACCCGACCGCCTGCGCCAGCGCCATCAGGCTGGGCCCGCTGAGAAAGCGGTGGCGAGGCGGTGCGCGTCTGCTGATCATGTTGGAGACGGGCAGAGCACCCAGCACGACTGAGAGCAGGGCCAGGGGCCGGAACAGCGGCCCGGACATGACTCCGGTGCCACACTGCCGGAGGGCAGCAGGTGCTGGCGCTGTTGAGAGACGACCGTCTTCCTCGCACTTTGTGCGATGTCTGTCCGCACACTCTGTCTTCTTCCGCGCTCTGTCTGCCTCTACGCTCCGTCTGCCTCCGCGCTCTGTCTGGCTCTACGCTCCGGCTGCCTCCGCGCTCTGCCTGCCTCTGCGCTCCGTCTGCCTCCGCGCTCTGTCTTCCGCGCTCTGTCTGCCTCCGCGCTCTGCCTGCCTCTGCGCTCCGTCTGCCTCCGCGCTCTGTCTTCCGCGCTCTGTCTGCCTCTGCGCTCCGTCTGCCTCCGCGCTCGGTCTTCCGCCACCGTCTGTGCTCGGTCTTGATCCCTCGCCGCCCGTGGACCCTCCTCTCGCGGGCGGCCCCGCCACGAGTGAGCTCACGGCCGGCTGGGGTCAGAGTGCTCGCCCCCAGCGGTCGTCATGCCGGCCAAGCGGGTGCAAACAGCCGTGTTTGCCGATTGTCGGCGCCGGTCTGGCCATTTGTATTGACGGGAAAAGAGCACACAAACGCCCCACCGCCCGAGTCAAAGAGTTATGTGAAGGGTGAGGCCGCTTTTCGTGGCGGGCTGGTGTTACAGCCATCTGCTTGTTTGGACATGGCCTCGCTCGAATGCGACCGGGTGCAGGGACGCTTAAGGCGTGTAGCTGGCTCAGACGAGCGGAAAGGCGACGGTCGATTTTGATTTTCGCCGTCAGGTCTGAGAGCTGCGCAATTTAGTCACGAACTTGGCTGCAGGTGTGCCTTTTTCGACTGACTGCGATGGCTGGTCGGTTTTTAAGGTGTGGCAAGAGCCTGGCAGCCTTTTACCGGCTGGTCCCTGCGTGAATCTTCCCTACCCAGCGGTTATCACTTTAATATGAATGGCATTCGAAGGCTTCTGGCTTGGTCTGGACTGATGATTTGCTCCTAAACTGCTCCTCGTTTGCCTGCCGTAAATTCAAATGCATGAAACTTCAGCTACCAGTCACGTGGAACGCGCGTATCTTGGCTCTGCACGCTTTATTACAAAAGTGCCTTGAAATTATTCCAGGGCAACATATGTCTGTTTTTGCAATGGCTTGCGTCGTGCCGATTTGTTAGCGAAATATGATGTTAAGCGATTAAGAATGGGCAAGTCCAGGTCGAGCTGATGCTGACTTCGTAGTGATACCACTTGTAAGACAAGTGAACACACCTGGCAGAACTGATGCCGGCTTGTATTCGTCATTGCTCGGGTCACTGCGACTTGTGCTCCGTAGCGGACCCGTGAAACGATTACGTTGGTGACGTCACTGCTAAAGCTACAGGTGCAACCATTGGTCTGGGAGGCTACAGCTCGGTACACTGTCGTTGGGCGTACCGTTGCTGCAAGTCATAGCATGGGGCCATCAGGCCCGCCCCCCCCCCCCCCCCATGTGCGGGTAGATTTTTGTGTCGCATGTCACGTCATGACCTTCAGGTCGTCTGTGTGCCGCAGGTCAGGTGAAGGGAGGCCGCTGTTTGGTTCTGCTGTTACTGTCAAATTTCTGTGCCGCAGGTTAAGTTATGCTACCTCCCACTATGGGCACATTGTGTAGACCGTGCCGCAGCTCTAGCTGTCTTCAGCTCCCCATGCCGTACCGGCGCCGTGTGCGCCAACCCCCGGTCCAGGTGATGTTCCTCAGACGGTCCTCCTCGTGCGGCAGGTGGTGTACGACTGGCGCACCCAGTCGGCGGATCTCTGGCTGGCCGCCTCCTTCAACGAGCTCGGCTGGAAGCTGATGCTGGAGTAACGCTCCGTCCCCGGGTCGTGGAACCGCCGGGCCGCCGCTGACCGAGCTCAGGCCGATCTGAGGGTGGTGCCGGGTGCTTGGAAGGCGCCGTCGCTTGTTCTGCAGCGGTGCAGAGTGCGGAGGGGGGGGGGGGCGGAGGTCGCCACGTCGCCGCCCCAGTACTGGGAATCTGAAACTCAGCGACTCGGCGACGCTGTGGTCGCCCGGCCGTATCGTGATAACATGCTAGATCTGTCGCTGTGACGGCGCCTACGCGAGCGCTTCTTGCCAGTGCCATACTCGTCCACACCGAGGCCCGCTCAGCTGTCGCCCGCGGGCCGACACGCTGCGCAGTCAGCTGGCGCGTCGCGAACGCGTGTCGGCGCAGCTGGGCTTTGCTGTTGCCTGCCGCGCTGCCGCCACCGGGTTCTGTGACGCAGGACGGGGCTGCCGCCGCGGCAGTGACCGGACGTGGGACGTGGACGTGACCGGACGTGGGACGTGACCGGACGCGGGGCATGGACGTGACCGGACGTGGGGCGTAGACGTGACCGGACGTGGGACGTGGACGTGACCGGACGTGGACGTGGAACGTCAGTGTCGGCGTCGGGAGGGCCAGATCACCGAGTCGACTAGCGCTGGCGGCGTTTGACCCGTTGCCGACGCGACGTCGGTGTGATACTCTCGCCTGTGTTCTGCCGCCGTGTGAGCCGCGGTGCCCGGTCGGGCGCTTACCGGGGACGCGTGACAGATCGGTGGACACGCTGAACACGCTCCTCAGCGCCGTGCCATGCGCGTTGAGGCGGGTGTTCATCGTTGGATGCAGTCTCGGGGCTGCTGGCATTAGCCGGCCGTCGTGGCCCAGTAGTGATATTCGTGACACGTTTGTATGATCTTTAACCCGTAACCTCATTTTGTATGCTAGGCATGGGCGTCGGTAACCCTAGCAGGCGACGCCCCTAAACCCCGGTGCCGATGTATTGCGCGTAACGTCCACGCGCGCTGCCAGGGCCGGCAGTGCCCGGACAGCACTCAGCGGCGTGGTAGCGGCCCCGCTGGGCCCGCCGGCGCAGCGTCGCGCCCCTGCGACGGGTCGCGCGCGTCGCCCCCGGCAGTCGGTCGGCGCCGTGACGTCACGTCTGACCTCGATCGGCGCTCGAGGCGCGTCGCTTCGCGCCGGCTGGAGCGGGGCGGCCGGAGTGGGTCGCCGCCAACGCCGGCGCATTGCTTAAACTGTGGCCAAATATAGCGCAACGAAGAACCCGCGAAGGGAGGCGTGTCATCTTGAAGGGACGGAGCAGTGAGTGATGATGATGATGATGAGCAGTGATGACATGGCAGATGGTGCCAAATATCGCTGGCAGTACTACATGGCCTTGCTCGGACGATGTCGTGTCCAGCTCTGAGACGCCCGGCCATGAAGAGCAACAGGTGATGCAGTAAAAGCCAAAAACTTCAGAACTATTAGCCATGAAGTCGTGGCGACGTGACGTCATGAACAGCCGCACCTGCACGTGTAATCGTATTTCAATCATCGTGGAATGCGCTCCTCAGCTGCACCACACTGGAAATCGTTCGCATTGGTAAAAGCCCAGCAGTTCGTACATTTCACATATTTCGCCATACAACTTCATTCCACGCATTCCGTCATCACATCATAAGGCTAACGGAGCGGCGAGCGTGGAGTCACATGACCAGGCCTGGAGCTGACTCGCTTGGCGCAGGAATCTCTATCACATGTCTGAGGCGGGCCACGCCGCTCCACCGCCGGTCGATGCAAACGCCTGATCAAATGACACGCTAGTCCGAGGCGAGCCGAGTCGGACCCAAAGCGAATCGATACTACCGTCGGGCATGACCAGGCGCAGACGCCGTGGAACGGAATGGAGCTGCCTCACACACCCACGCCACGAAATAACCCGTTTCGGATTGCTCGTTACCGGCCGGACAGCACGCCACGCGCTCGGCGCCAAGCTTCCTCCAATATCACGGAACGCGCGCATTGCTTCAGTCACGCGCGATGAGGCACGGCGACGCGGTCACTGCGCCGCCTGTCACAATCTCCCGTAAGTCCGACCCCCAAGCGGACCCGTCCCCGCGAACCAGCTCCGACGCCCGGCGGTCGTGCCGCTGCCTCACAGCTGCGCGGACGCTGCTATGGCCGGCGAGCACGTCCAGTCAACGAGCGCGCGCCAGCCTGGCAGTCTGCGTCTGGACCGCGGCGCCTCGTTTCAGGTGGGATCGGATCCCAGCGTTCCAAAATTCACCCAGTCAGGCGTGCAGGATGTGAATATGAATTCGTTCCACCAGAATCCTGGCTCTCCGGCGGCCCCCGCACGCCGTTCGATGGCGCTCAACCGTTTCTCTTTGACCCTGAACCCAGACATCTTACATGCCTGACCCATCTGCCCACCCGGGTCGTAATAGCGTGACAAAATATTGGCATCCAAGTGGCCGAATACAACAATGTCGGGCCCGGCTGCTCGGGCGGGCCCACACAGCCAATCACATCCCCAGTCGGTCGTGACGTCACACCCTCAGCCGCTGCAGGATCTTGCCCAGTTTGTCGGCCTTGACTCGAACCGGGTCGCTGGCGGCGGCCGCCAGCGGCGCCACGGCCGCTGCCAGGGCGGCGCCACCGTCGCCGGTCACCGGCCACGCCTGGAGCAGGCAGTCGAGCAGCACGAGCGCCCGCAGTCGCGTGACGTCACTGGGGCGCGCCAGCTGCTGCGTCAGCGCTGCGATGACGTCACACGAGCAGCAGACCGCCAGCCTGCCAGGGTACGGAACGGCAAGTCGAGCATGTGTACACGAGTGCTGGCATCAGTGGTACAGAAGCAGTAAGGCATGTGGAAGTTTTCCTTTTTCTGGTGCGCCAGCGATTTCAGGAGCGATTCCAGGATTCCAGAATGCCATGACAAAACTGGGGTCCACAACCGGACCCCAAGCGTAGGGGCCTAGGTCACAGCCACTGCACTCCGAAAGGTCATTCCGAGCAGCATGGCTTTGTTCGCACTACGCCAGAGACGACGTCCACGTTAAAGATCTAAACCCGCATGTTTAACCCAGAAAGGACGCGCATGTATGCATATACGCACGCACGCACGTACGACCGCACGCACACAAACACCAAGCTGCCGAAGTCTGCACAGTCCGACGCACGCGGACCTAACACACACATAGGGGAGTAGTTTCGCAAAAAAAAAATGGGTTGGGGGAAGGGGCTGAGCGGTGAAGTGTCCCAACTTGACCAAAACATGCCAAAAAACAAGTTACTCCCCGGATTGTGCCCATTTTCTTCCCAAAGTTGGGGGGGGGGGCTGAAGCTCAAGTTGTGGGGGGAGGGGGGGGGGACGGGGGCTGAAACTCCAAACTGAATAGGACACTACACCCCTTGCACACATCAGTGGCCGGCGCAGCACCAGAGCCGCGGCCCGGGCAGTCCGGCCGGCGGCGGCACGAGGCGGCGCGGTAGCGGCGCGCGCGCGGCCGTCGGCTCACCTGTTCGCCAGCGCGATGGCGGCGCCCAGGGTGCGGACGGGGCCGTGCTCCGGCCGGCAGAACTCCCAGACATCCTGCGCCTCGCGCGAGGCGGCCGGCCTGCCGCAAACGCAGCCGTGAGAGCGGCGCGCCGGCGGCGAACGCGACGCATCCACGCCGACGGCGCGCCCGGCAGCATGGCGACAATGCACTGAGATACATGCCACCAGCGGAACGCCGAGACGCACAGCAGAGGTGAACACCAGCTGACGCCGTGGCACCGAACAGTGCAAGACGCAGCGACTTGCCCGGCATCGAAGCTCAACGAAACTTCTCAAAACGTGTTCCAGGAATGCCAGAACACCGAAGCGTGGCTAGCTAACCTTGGTTGCCCCGTAAGCTTCGACCCACACATTCCTACAAATATGAGCCTGTTCCAAGCCTACTAGTAGCAGCTACTCAGCCGCCAAAGTGGCACGGCAGTCCCATTCGCAGCCGCAGAGAAGTCACAGCCAATGGGCTTCGAACGCGAATGGCTACCGGTCACAGAACCGCGTTGTTTGGACGTTCGAATAGTTACCACCGGAGGATTCGAAACAGGACATGTCTTGCTGCTGACCTCCATACTGCACGCAACTAATACCACATGCCAAGATGAAAGGCATTATAACAGGCATTACGCATGCAGGTATTACACGTATCATATTACAGGCATTACAGGCATCACAGATCATTCAGGTATCAAATGTATTACAAGTATTACAGGAATTACAGACATTGTATCCGTGCCACCAAGGCACCGCAGCCCAGCTGAGCC
Organism: Pollicipes pollicipes; assembly: GCF_011947565.3. Classification (NCBI taxonomy): domain Eukaryota; kingdom Metazoa; phylum Arthropoda; class Thecostraca; order Pollicipedomorpha; family Pollicipedidae; genus Pollicipes; species Pollicipes pollicipes. The sequence continues at coordinate 8,099,052 of NW_023597055.1, forward strand.
CATTCTGAGGCCACGGTGATGACATTGCCATCACCGGTGTTAACACCAGACCCCGGAGCGCACCCCAAGCCACCTAACGATGGCCCAGTCCCCCCCCCCCCCCCCCCCGCTGACTGACCTGGCCGGCGCCTCGTCGGCCGCCTCCATGCCGGCCGCCACGTCCGAGCCGACGCTGACGTCATCGGAGGCCGGCTGCTCGTCGTCAGAGTCCTCCCAGCCGCCGCCGGCGCGGCCCGGCACGTGACCTGGCCCGGCCCATGTCGGGTGAGTGTCACGGAGGTGTCAGGTGAGTGTCAGGTGAGTGTCAGGACTGTGTCAGGTGAGTGTCAGGCGAGTATTGGGCGGTGTCAGGTGAGGGTCAATGTGGTGTCAGGCGAATGTCAGGTGAGTGTCAGGGCGGTGTCGGGTAAGCGTCACAGCTGTATCATGAATCAGGTGTCAGGTGAGTATCGTGACGGTGTCAGGCGAATATCAGGGTGGTGACGAGTCGGTGACCGGTCACATGGGGATGTGCGGACGGCGACGCGATGGTTCACAGGTCAGCATCAGACGTCGGGACATTGGCATTGCCGTGTGTCAGGTGTGCTTCAGGATGGTGAGAAGTCACTTCCAGGTCTGTGTGTGTCAGGGTCGTGACAAATCAGTGCCAGCCCTGCGCCTGGTGTCAGGTCTGTGTCATCCCAGCGTCTGGTGTCAGGTCGGTGTCAGCCCAGCGGCTGGTGTCAGGTCTGTGTCAGCCCAGCGGCTGCCAGGTCGGTGACAGGTCAACATCCGACCGGTGGCGACAGCGGGAGCAGGGACACAATGTGGCGTCACAACAGTGCGTGATGGGGCAATGCTTGACGAAATGTTCCCACAGCACAGCTAACAGGGTGGAGCCCTGCTAGAGCTATAGGCCGTTCACAGTGATGCACAGCGGCGATACCGCACCTCGCGGAGGACGCGCTATCCATCAAGAGAAATCGGGCCCGGCTATTACACACCAAATGACTGAGCAATACCGTTAGGTCACACAGCGCTGGCATCACTCACGGAAATCACATCCCAGCAAAATCTGTCAGTGTGTCGTGCGCCACACGTTAACGCGCGACCGCCGCTTCACACCGCACCGAAGGCCGTGCCCGCCCCGGATGCGTACCTCGTGCGGGGTGCGGGGCGGGGAGGCGCGGGTCCGGAAGGCGCGCGGCCGGGAGACGCGCGGCCGGCGGCGGCCGCGGCAGGCCGGCCGGTTCGGACGCCGGGCCGACGGCGGGCGGCGAGGGCGGCTCGTACTGGCCGCTGCTGGTGGCGAGCGGGTCGGCCGGCGGCGCGGCCGGGGGCGACAGGGCGTCCTCCATCAGCTGCCGCACGCGGGCTGAGAGCCGGACGCCACCTAGTGAAAGACACACACCGGTGTCAGAAAACAACATGGGGCAATACCTCAGCGGACCACGTCCCCAGGGACCCCACTAAACAACATCAAAGATCGACACTGTCGCAGTGTTTCAACAGACGGAGTAAACCAGGGGTGTCTGCGCGTACCCGGTTGTAAGAAAACCATGTTATCACAGCGAAGCTGCCACCTGGCGCGGCAGCCTCACCAGAGCGGCGCGCCGTGGAGACGCCGAAGCCCTGGTACTGGCCGGACGTGGGCGTGGCCGGCCCGAGGCCGGGCGCCGGCACGCGCGGACCCGCCGCCTCGTCAGCCGACGAGAAGAGCAGCGCCAGCAGCTCCTGACGACGCAGCGCGCGCGTCAAGCACCGCCCACTCCCGTCGACGGACACGGCGCTTCACCGAGCGGCGGCTCCTGCTGACAGCCGTGCTATGACGGCTCGTTCCTGACGATACGTTTGAAGCGTCACCGGCCAGCAGCTGGCACGACGAACCGCGCCGTACACCACTGACCAGCAACTCCTGACCGCTCACGCAACGCCAACCAGCAGCTTGTGATGACGCACTTGCCATTCGTTCCGCACGCGCGACGCTCGGTTCGGACAGCGTGGTCGGCCTCGGGCCGAGCCAAGCTTACCTGAGAGGTGGAGCGGACCCACAGCTGCGGCGTCGCACCCAGCACCGGGTCGGCCGGGCCGCACGCCGCGCTGGCCGCCGTGACGTCACCGTCACGTGACCGCAGCAGCCGGCGGAACTCGGGGCCGCCGTAGCGCGCGCAGTACAGCATCAGACGGAGGGTCTGCGAGGTGGCGGTGTGGAATCAGATGGAGGATCTGCAGCGCGGCAGTGTGGGATCACATGGAGGGTCTGCAGTGTGGTGGTGTGGGATCAGATGGAGGGTCTGCAGTGTGGCAGTGTGGGATCAGTCAGACTGTCTGCAGTGTGGCAGTGTGGGATCAGATGGAGGGTCCACAGTGTGGCAGTGTGGGATCAGATGGAGGGTCTGCAGTGTGGTGGTGTGGGATCAGATGGAGGGTCTGCAGTGTGGCAGTGTGGGATCAGATGGAGGGTCTGCAGTGTGGCAGTATAACATCTAGCAGAGGCTCTGTCAAACAGTGGTCCGGCGTCTGACTGCGGGTCGGAAGCGCAACACTGATACATCCAGTAAAGGGTTTGTGGCTCAACACAGTACAGCACAAGACATGGCACCTCAGAGATTCCAGGCAAAGACTTATCCCAGTTACACACCTTCAGTTTGGCAGTCGGTGAGGACGTGTTCTGCAGACGGACCACCATGAAGTCTACCAACTTTGGCGTCTGGGCAGGCGAGGTGAGGGTCACCTCTGTAACACAATGGGGTCACCACTGGAACAACAGAGGTCATGGCTGCCCAGTCAGTGGCACTGTTTGAATGTGGTCATTGCTGGTGGTTGGCTTAGCACAATACTTCAAAATGTTGATGAAACAGCCAGGTCAGAATCATGTATTACAACCATCACCAAAAAGGATATGGCACACCCTAAAAATATAATGATTTCAAAAGAAAATAACAAATCATTTACCAAACCTATAACCTCTTTGAGCACAAACATTTATAGCTTGAGCAACAATGTGTATTGAACAAGTTAACATGGATACCTCTTCACAACTAAGTATTTCTTGTCACAAAACCAGAACAACATTGTGGTGTGCAATCAATAGTTGCATCATCAATAAAATGAGCACATGTTGCAAAAATGATTGGATTGTGTTCTAGTATATTGAAACTAGTTGTGTAATCTAACAATAAAGTGCAATTCAGCTCACCTGATATTTTGTGTAGAAGGTACCCAGGTGTTGGACTGGCATCATCTGATGTGGCTCTTATCAAGTCAGGGTACTGAAACAGCACAGAAAGCAGATATCAGCCTCTAAAATAAAATAAAAAAACTAGGACAAAAAGCAGTGTACCACCAATTTATCATTCATGCTCAACTCCAGCTTTAGAAGCAAGGTTTCAATCTCTTTAGAAAGTGAGCCAAATCTGGGTAGAAAATGTTTTTTGGCATATTTTGGCCATCAGTTAAGCCATCTTGCCCTGCTCAGCACCCGCACCTCTTCCATAAAGCTACACCCCTGATTCACAGACCATCAGACATGACACAGCCAGTGGAAAGAGCACACAAATCAGAGCTTGAAGGGAGTGTGACCCATGTGCTACCTACCTCATGATTTCCACCACCCATAAGGTAAGGTAAAGTGAAGTCACCCTTTTCATGCTTAAACAGACCATCAGCTCCAATTTGGTAAGCTTTGGTTGGTTGGCTCCATTTACAGCCTAGTAATGACCAACTATTGATTTTGAAGTAAAAGAAATATGTTAATGAATGACTGATATCACATCATCTCATACATAAGCTGAAGTTTTCCATGCAAATCATATTATGTGCAAGCTGGTCATGTAAGCCCTCCCTCAGCCATGGGGGGACAATGCTGATATCTCAGACACCCAATGTCATTTCATAATGGCATGCCAGCCTGGGAAATTTAGCCAATATGTAATGCCAAGGTCATTCTCCCTCAGAATATTATCTTTTCATGGCATTGACGATCTTCAAAACCAAGCAAAGTAGATAAAGAGCCTCGAAACTGTTTGCAAAATCCGGGGCTTCAAGACTTTCAGGAAGGGCACATTACTGTCAAACCGGTCAAAACCAAGACCATATTTCGATATGAATGGTGGCTAAGCAGATTAGACTACTTACGCAAGACAGGTAGCTGAAAAATATGTGAAGGTCAGCAGCCATTGTGAACAGTTAAACACTCCATCGAAAATAGCCCCACGCTCCCAGACAACCCCCGAATGCACATATTCCGGAACTCAAAAGCACTGAAGCGTCGCTATGGCGCAAGGTTTGTCCTGTTTTCAAGGCTCTTGCTATATGTGGAACTTTTGCATCTTGTTCACACCTGCTCTCATGCAAGAAACTGCATTATTCTAGTTGTTCAATTGGGCCAAATATTCCCAACGAGTATGTGATTGGTCGAAAGCAGGAAAACCTTGAGGCGATCAGCATCTCCGTGATCTGGACACCGCCCAATTGGCTCACTTTCGATTGTCACTTGCGTTGTTTTGATGGTTGTAGGGCGAGCGTCCGCGGTCGTAGCCTTGTATGGGATACTGCCTGCATAGCGTGGATTCCTCGGTGGTTGGGATGATTCATAGAGACATATCCACGGCCTTGGCGTCTGCGTGGCGTGACACATTTTACAGCTGTGCATGTCTTGGAGAGGGAGTGGCGTGTCCACGCGATGTGGTGTCACCTGTTGGTGTGATTTTCAATAGTGACTTGGAAATGCGTCTTGTCTAGGAAGAAAGGCATGTAGTGGCTTAGGGGATCTTCCTAGGTGCACAATTGACTGCAGCTGTAGGCATCTGAAGACCTGATTAACCTGTGTCTTGCTGAAGTAAGTACTTTCACTCAAGCTTCCTTGGAAGGGTGTTGATTGTTGCTGGGACTGAATGCATTGTGTGTAACAAGAACTGAGGACAACGCCCAGCTCTTTTGGGCATTGCTGCTGCTGTGGAGATTGATCAACCAGCTATTATGGATTCTGCAAGAAAGATGTCTGGAGTAAAGCCCCCAAGCAGGCTAGCCAGACCCACAGCTGGGTTGGCAAGACAAAATGGGGATCCACAACATTTCAGCTGTGGTCACCCTGGAGCAGAGGCCCCAAAGAAGCCATCTGACACCCCAAGGAGGCCATCAGATGTCTCAAGAAGGCCATCAGATGCCCCAAGAAAACCATCAGATGCCACTGTATTGACAGCAGATACATCCAGCTTCAGAGTTGGGGACAGAGTCTGGGTAAGCGGAACAAAACCTGGTCAGATTATGTATATTGGGGAGACCCAGTTTGCCCCAGGTGAGTGGGCTGGTGTTGTTCTGGACACCCCTGATGGCAAGAACAATGGCTCAGTGGCAGGTGTCCGTTACTTCATGTGTGAGCAGAACAGGGGTATTTTCTCCAGACTGACCAAGCTGAGCAGGACACCCCTGGGCAGCACTGGAGCTGAAGCAGATGCCGTGGCAGATGGACGCTCTGTCCCTAGCTCCAGAAGGTCCTCAATTGCCATGGGAACACGAGCCACCAATGCATCAATGGTCACAAGCCCCATGGATTCATCAATGATCTCCTCACCTGGTGAGGACCTGGAGCTGGGTGATAAGGTGATTGTCTCCAGCAGCTCTGGCTCCAAGACGGGCCTACTACGCTACCTGGGCAAGACCGAATTCGCCGAGGGGCAGTGGGCGGGCGTGGAGCTGGAGACGCCCTCGGGCAAGAACGACGGCACCGTGGCCGGCAAGCGCTACTTCTCGTGCCGGCCCAACTACGGCCTGTTCGCGCCTGCCCACAAGATCTCCCGGCCGGCGCGGCGCAGCTCGCAGAAGATGGGCGTGCACGCGCTGCGCCGTTCCACGTCGCGAGAGTCGCTGCAGTCGGTGGCGAGCCAGGCGTCGCGCGTGTCGGCGGCGCGCGCCGCTGCGGCCACGCCACGCGCGCGCGCCGCCGGCGCCGCCGCCGCCTCCACGCACGCACTGCAGCAGGTGCTCAAGGAGAAGGAGGAGCACATCGAGCAGCTTCTGCGCGAGCGCGACATGGAACGCTCGGAGGTGGTGCGCGCCGCCAGCCTGGTGGACGACGGTGAGGTGAAGGTGCTGGCGGCGAAGCGGGAGCGCGAGGAGGCGGCGGCGGAAGCGGCGCGCCTCAAGGAGCGGCTGGCCGAGCTGGAGCAGGCGCACGCGCAGCTGCAGAACACGGCTGAGGACGAGCGCCACCGCGCGGAGGAGCTGCAGTTCTCCGCTGAGGAGGCGGCCATCGTGCGCGCCGAGCTCGAGGCACGCCTGGCCGCCGCGCAGGCGGACGCCGCGCGTCAGGCGGAGCAGCTGCAGGCGGCGCGCGGTCAGGCGGACCTGCTGCGCCTGCAGGCGGCCGGCGGCGACCCGGCGCGCCTGCAGGCCGAGCACCAGGCGCAGCTGGCGGCGGCGCGCGACGAGTTGGCCGCCGGCCGCGCCGAGGCGGAGCGGCTGCGCGCCGAGCTGGCCGAGCAGCAGCGGCTGCTGGACGAGCGCGCCGCAGAGCTGGCGCTCAGCAGCCGCACCGAGCAGGGGCTGCACGAGGAGGCGGCGCTGCTGCGCAACGAGCTGGCAGAGCAGCGGCGCCAGCTGGAGCAGCAGAGCGCCGCCGGCGATTCGCGCAGCGAGGAGGCGCGCCGCCTGACGACCGATGCCGCCGCGCTGCAGCAGGCTCTGGCCAAGGCGGACGGCGAGCGCGACGCGGCGAAGGCGGCGCTGGAGGCCGCGCGCCGCTCGGAGCGCGAGCGCGCCGACGAGGTGCGCACGCTGGCCAAGGAGCGCGACGAGGTGCGCCTGGAGGCGGCGCGCGCCGCCGCCGACATCAACGAGAACATGCAGCGCATCATGCTGCTGGAGGGAGAGGCGTCGCGCGTGCGGCACGAGGCGGACGACGAGCTGGCCAGCCTGCGGGCGCAGCTGAAGAAGCGCGCCGACGAGCAGCGTGCGCTGGCGGCGGCCGCCGACGAGCTGCGTCCGGGCGGCGGAGCGCGCCGCGCGCGACCAGGCCGACGTCGAGGCTGAGCGCACGGCGCTGCTGCGCCGCCTGGAGGACGAGCAGCGCCGCGCCGAGGACCTGCAGTTCAACGCCGAGGAGCAGTCGCTGCTGCGCGCCGAGCTGGAGGCGCAGCTGGCCGAGGAGAAAGCGTCGCGAGCGGCCGGCGCCGGCCGCCGCCACTGACGGCGCCGAGTTAGCCGAGCTGCGCCAGCGTGGCGACGAGCTGGAGCGTCAGCTGCGCGAGGCGACCGGTCGGCAGCAGGCGGCCGAGAGACGCGCCGATCAGCTGCAGACGCAGCTGGACACGTGGCGCCGTGACGGCGAGCTGCTCAAGGAGCGCGTCACGGCACTGAAGGACTTCGCCGACGGCAAGGCGGCGGAGGCAGACTCGCTGGCGGCGGAGAACAAGGCGCTGCTGCAGCGCGTGGAGGAGAGCGCCGCGGCCGGCTCGAGGGACGCCGAGCAGTGGGAGAGAAAGCTGGCCGAGGCGACGACTCGGTTGGCCGCGTCCGCCGAGGCGTGCGAGCGAAGTCGGAAGGCGGAGGCGACGCTGCGGCAGGAGGCGGGCCGACAGACAGCTGACGCTGTCAGACCGCGAGCGGCAGCTGGCGGAGCTGGAGGCAGAGCTGGGCGGCGCTGCGGGCCGACAAGGAGCGGCTGGCACAGCAGGTGACGGCCAGCGGGGACGCGCAGCGAGAGGCGGACGGCCGTCGGGCGGAGCTGGAGCGGCTGAGAGCTGAGCTCGACGAGAAGAGCGCCGCCGTCGCCGCGCTGACGGACGGGCCGCGCCGAGGTCGACGCAAAGCTGGCCGAGACTGAGCGCCGGCTGGAGGAGCGGCGCGCCGAGGCTGGAGCGAGTCGCTGACCAGCTGCGACAGCTGCAGCGCAGCTCCGCAGCTGCCGGCGACGAGCGGGCGCGCCGAGGCCAGCTGCCAGCAGGAGGAGCTTGCAACGGCTTCGACAAGAGGTAGAGCTACTGAAGCAGGAGCGTGACTCCAGAGAGGAGGATGCTGCTGTGGTCCGACAGGAGCAGGGTAAGGAACTGGAGAGGCTCAAGAAGGAACTGTCGTCCAAAGAAGGAGACAGCGCCGCGGCTCGGCAGGAACAGCAGGAGGAACTGGAGAAGCTGAAGCTGGAGCTGGAGTCCGTAACGCAAGACGCTACTGCGATTCAACAGCAGCAGAAACGGAAGCTGGAGCGGCTGACGGAGGAATTGGCTTCCAAGGAGGCAGACGGCGCTGCGTCGAGGCAAAAGTTGGAGAAGGAGCTGGAGCGACTTGAACAGGAGTTGGCCTCCAAGAAACAGGACTCTGCTGCAGCCGGGCAGGAGCAAAAGCAGGAACTGGAACGTCTCAAGCAGAAACTGAACTCAACGGAACGAGAAAACGCAGCATTTCGGCGGGAGCAGGAAGCCAAACTGGAGCAGCTGCACGAGGAGCTCGACTCCAGGGACCGGGACGTGGCGGCGGTCCGTCTGGAGCAGCGGGAGGAGCTCGAGCGACAGCAGCAGAAGCTAGACGACGCCCGGCGCGAAGCCGAGACCAGTCGGCGCCTGCTGCTGGAGGCGCAGCAGCGCGCGCGGCCGGCGCCGGCCGTGCCGCTCACCAACGGCGCCGCCGATGCGGCCGGCCACGTCGACTTCCTGAACTCGGTCATCGCCGACCTGCAGGGCAGGAACGACGAGCTGACGCGCCAGGTGCGCCTGCTGGCGGTGGGCGACGAGGACGAGGAGGAGGAGGCGGCGTCGCCGGCGGCGCCCGCGCGGCCGCCGCCGCGGCTGTGGTGCGACATCTGCGAGGAGTTCGACCGCCACGACACGGACGAGTGCCCAACGCAGGCGAGCACGCCCGAGGAGCCGCCGCCGAGCCGGCACGGCGGCGCGCGCGGCGTGCGCCGCCAGTTCTGCATGGCCTGCGAGATGTTCGGCCACACGGCCGACCAGTGCGACGCCGGCGAGACGTTCTGAGCCGCCGGTCCCGACAGGTGGCCCCATCTGTTGTAGGACGTGGGCTGGAGCTCCGCTCCTGAGGTGTGTTTGGGTGGGCCGGAATAGCTGATTCGGAGGCCTACGTGGGTTGGACGGCCGGATGCCGCTGTCATGTTGTCACTGGGCGTATGGCGGAAAGAGATACAACTAACTACACTCGTTGGTTCCACGCGGTGGCGCGCCGTGGCCTGGTGCATTCGTATGCAAACTCGCGAGGCCGTGAATTGCCCTTGAATATGGATAGATGACCTGCGCGTTGTCCTCGCCTCGTTAACATGTTTGGAGCCGTCCCGCCGCATGTCCGCGGTCACTGTTGTACGGAGCGGCCGGCCTTTTGAGGTGGCCTTAGCGGTACTCCGTGGATTGTTCTCACAGTTTATCGGAAGTGGTTCGTTGCACAGCGTGGGTTAGCGTTATATGAGACGTTTATCTGTGTAGACTCTAAGTGCTAGTAGCAGCCCAGATTAACTTATCAACGTTATTAATCGCCTGAACTGGGGCGGCCCTTTCAACGGACGCGCATTGCCTCTGATGCGGTTTGGTAGCATCCGAAATGTGTTGGATGACGGTAACTCTCGTGCTTGTACAAACAGCCAGGAAGGTCGGGGAGACGCAGCCATGCGACCGGTCTGTCCCTCTTGCCCAGGTCACACGAGGTCACACGGCGAGGACGATGTTAACTGTCTGTGATTTAAACTTCCACAAACCGCATTGTGTTGAAAGCGGGTTGAGCATTTCTCCGAAGGTTTGCATGCTGGGCTCCGTTGCAATGGTTCGCTGGGGGTGTCGGATACTCCGTTGTGTGCTGGGACTGGCTGTCGCTCTTCCTGTGTGTTCTTCTGCTTGTTTGTTTCTCCTATCCACAGCCCCCACCGCCTGGTTCTCGCCCCGGTCGTGTTTTTGTCTTTCGCTGTCTATATCCATCCATTTCAACTCTATAAACAGTTTCCTCTATCCGCGACAGCTTTCAACTCCATATCCAGTCTTCTCTATCCGTGACAGCGGTCAACTCCATCCCTTTCAACTCCATATCCGGTCTCCTCTATCCGCGACAGCGCTCAACTCCATCCTTTCAACTCCATACGCGGTTTTCTCTACCGGCGACAGCGTTCTCATCCAAACGCGTTATCAAAACTGACTGGGAGAACATAGACTCGGGTGCCCCAGACTGGCGCGGCGGTGTGGAAGCAATGTTGACTAGCGTAGCGACCGCTGATTCTATGTTGCGTTACCGTTACACTAACCACCGAGCGTGTGCTCTGCACGGCGACGCGGCTGGCCGGCGGCGAGCCCGCCACCTGTTGCGCGAGATGTGCGCTCTGCAGAGCCGTGGGCAGCGGCGGATCCCGATCGGACTTGGTCCGCATCCCACGCGGACTGTCGCCTCTGCTCGGACCTGGTGTGCGCGTGGACGGCCCGCGGCTTGTGCGCAGAGGCGTGACGAACGGGCCGCTGTCGCGCCGTTGCACTCGGGCCGTTGCACTCGGGCGCGCTATCACAGCTTTTCGCCGAGCTGTGGTGGGCCGAGGGCGGCGCCGGCGACTCGCCCAGGCTGCTGGTGTTAGCTCGCAACTTTTCACCGCCTGATGATGTCACTGGTCCGGGTCGTGCGCGCGCGCTGCCGTCCGTCTGCTCGCGGCCCCGTGCTGGGCAGCCGAGGAGCCCAGCTACACTGCCGAGTGCCTGTTAGCTAGCGTCGCACCCGCGGCATGGCGCGTTGTTTTACGTCACCTCGACCGAAGCCGGGCGGTATTTTTGGTTGTAGCCTCATATGATGACAATACACGATGCGTTGACTGGGAGTGCTGCGGTGGTGGACGGTGAGTGCTATGCCGCTGGATGTACTGACGGGAGCTGGCGCTGTCCAGGACAGGAGTCGACCCTGCCGCGAGAAATTTGAAGGCCATTGTTTTGCCAAACGCCCTCGCGAAAAGAGTAGGTGGTCCATGAAGCCGCAATTAGATCGGCTGGATTAGCGAACGGCGGACATGGTCCTAAATCCGGTGACTAGCCCCATAACTCATCGAGGTAAATGCGGATTGTTCAGCATTTCCGCATTCGCACATCGTAGGCTCCGTGTTGGTTTTGCCAGCACCTGGAAAACCTGCTGTTCAGTGTCGTTAAAAGGTGGTTCTAAAAGCGTCGGCCTTGAGCGGCTCGACTCGGATTCCCATGAATCTATTCCCCATTGCACTTTTTCTGGTGAATTCACAAAATGATGCATTAAAAATGATGATCAGAAGACCCAATTGCAGCACCTTTGTTTGGCTTTCATGGAAGTCTGCCGTCCAAAAGACAAAGGATGCCATTTTAGTACTTGTAAACTCAAGTACTTCGTTAACTAATGGTTCTTAGGCCGTTTTGGCTTTGGACGGCAGAATAACCAAGGGGCAAGTAAAGCATAAGCATAGCCAGGGGGCATTAGGGCGCATTTACCCTTTTTCACTTTAGATGGCACCCTGACAGATGCAAATCGGCGGGATACCTTTTCAATGAGCTCTGGGTTCCCTTAAAAAATCACGATTGTGCCCCTACCAATATCAAACATGCTCGGAAGTGCGAAGATCGGGTGCGGTACGCGCTGCTGATAAAACAAAAATGCACAATAAACATTCAGCATAAGCGATGCTGATTATATATCCTGAATTTGATTCGTAATTGCAACGAAATGTTCTCATCATGTCCAATTTTTATGAAGTACACTAAATACTGATGAGCATCGGCATAAGATATGAAAATATCAAAAAATTTAAAAGAGTAATTATGACAAGGATTCGTCTGCATATGCTGATACACAAACGATCTCGCGTGCCGTTGTGCGGCGCAATTGCCGCGAATTGGAATGGTGTTGCGGTGGTGCGCAAAAATGCATTATTTTTATGTAAAAGCTTGTTTTGTTTCGTGAATTTATGTTTCACACCAGAAACATCAGAGCAGAAGTGTCAAGAAGACATCACAAGTCCAATCTTCTGAGCTGGGTTGGTAAAATTCAATTCAAACGGACTGCGCCGGTTTTGTGCGCGAATGTGTCCTGAGAAGCGTGGTCTTTGTTTATGTTGTGGATTGCTCGATGTTGTCCATTTCCGCCCAGGGTTGAATGCTTTAAGGTTTTCTTTTTCCTGATTTAGTTGGAATGAAACGTTACTGGGTAGCTATGACATTTGTTATCTTAAGTTCATTGGTTATGTTTGAATGGCAGCTCTTAACATAGAAAATGACATTTTTGCTATTAAAAAATTTGCAAACTGTTGTAAAGGATTTGATTGAAGGTAAATCATATTCCATCATTTGGAACATTATTTCACTCAGGATTTAAACAATGTACCTCATTACAGTGCCATCTGGGATGATCTTTTTGTTTGCTGTCATTGGATCCAGTTTGTAATTGTGCTCTAGTTGTTGAGCTGTGGTGTGGACTTTTGAAGTGAAGTTGTCTTATGGGAAAAGTGAGGAGCAGCATTACTTAATCTTGAGGAACCCGCTTTGCTGATAAACAAATAAGACATGCACATTCCAGTAAAAGTCATGTTTTTTTGTGATCACTGGCCATTTGGTTCTATAGTGTAAGATATCAAATCACAAGTCAGGTAATGCCTTAGGGATACTTTGAAAGGCAGGGTTTCACATATCTAAACTTTTTAGCTTTCATGTTTGGCATGGGGTATGATTTCAAATTGAGGGTACATTTTACCATGCAGTGGATTATTTTTATATGTCACATTTTCTCCCTGTCATTAGCAGTGACGGTCCTTAAGAAGCAGTGGAGCAGGCTGAGTGCCACATTTTTTCATGCATTAGCACCAGGCTAAAATTGGTTTGTTATGAGAAAAGGGCATTTGTCTGCTGCTTCTTGCTGCTGTATCTGTCCATCATTGTTAATGAACATATTTGATGCTTGCTTCATTTATTGGTAAATTACAAATTTTGGTATAAATCTCAGGGTCAGGTTGAAGCTATAGTCTGCATTTGCTACTTCTAGGATTAGTGACATGTTTTTGCTCAGCTGAACACTTTGACAGGCAATGAATACAAAAAATATTTAAAGCCAATTTATGATGTAGATTTTATCTACCTCATGTTGAAGTTGAGGGTATCTTGTAATAGTGAGTGGCAATGGCTGAGTTGAATTTGGGTGTGAAGAACTTTATTGCATGATTGTTATTATAACTGTGCAAGATGCCATCCAACCAAAACACCAAGTTAAAGTGCTCTCTTACAAGGTCTATAAATCAGTCAATTTTGCAAAGGGACTGGTATAATGCATTGTAAGGTAATGTTTTTTATTGAGGTAGTGCTGAACAATCACTGTCACTACTTGTTAAGTTGGGTGTTCATATTATATTGAAATCTGCTAACCTGTGTTGGAAGAATTGTTTGAGTTTGTGTAAAAATTCCACATGTATGTATTCGTGTTGTTCTTTAAGCTGTGTCTTGGTATCACTGGACATAAAAGATGGTTTTGTCCCAGGGTGCAGGGATTAAAAAGAATTTAAGTCAAAACTATATGATGTAAGCATTAACTGGTAAATCTATAAAAATAAATCAAGAGTGAATCTTTAGTCCACAGCTTCTAGCATCAGAAAGTAAGTCAAATATGGGGCAATTATGAGACAACTCACATTGCTTTCCTTTATTCTTGCCTCTTTTAGCCTTTAGGTTTAATATGGTGTAATGTTTATCTTGTATGAACTGTATGTTTATGTTACAATGCTCATTTGGGTTGTAATAGCAATCTTTCCAGGCAGGTATATTTTTCAGGTATAATACTTGAGATGCTTGCAATTTCTGGCTACCATTTTTTTAAAGTCATGCTTGCAATTTCTTGTTTGTGGTAAAGAATCCTCCTTATCTGTTAAATGCTTAAAAGGAATGCTTTGCATTTGAAGATTGTGAAGCAAGCATTAGATATGATGAAACAAACTCAATTATGACTATTGCTGTAATTTTTAAGCTGGAACACCACTATAGACAGCACAGTTCTCTGTTAAGGAAAATGTACTCCTCAATGTGTCATAGTGTGATTACATCATTTTACCTTGCACAACATGGACTGAGAGCCAACTGACAGCCTTTATCAGTAACAATTCTGCAAATTTCACTCACAAATGCCAGATATGGAGACCTTGACAATTTTTTATTTACTTTGATCACTGCATGGCTTATGAAATGGCAGGATTTGAAAGTCTTTAATATTGTGACATCCTAGATGCCAAGGTGACTCTGAAATACTCTTCCTGAAATTCTCTTCCCAATGAAATACTCTTCCTGAATAGCACTAAAAGGTCTTCAGGATGGCTATTTCAGACCAAAACCCCGATTGTGAATATGGAGCACTCCCCTTAAATGTGATAGTAACTATAAAGCTGTTGCCTTTTCCTGATGAATGATCTCTATGATGTATGGAACCAATGATCAAAGGGTATTAAATGCAATTCTAGCATCTAATACTGTAAAATCAAATTCTTATACCCTTTGGTCATGACAGCTTGGTCATGTGCAGTGGAAAGTGCTTCACACTTTGCTGTAATATAATTAAAAGACACCCATTGGCAAAGTTTTTTGAAGCTGTGGTAATGGTTTCACCATGGAACAAGTCAAACTTAGTGCAATGCTATTTTCCAAAGTGCTGAATGTTAAGTGCTAGATGGGTGAAACCATAAGCTGTGGTTTTTGCAAGATATTAAGGTATGCTGGAAAGTGTACGCATGACATACCTGCTACGTCTTCACAAAACCACACTCAGATGCGTGAACTGCATGACAGATTCTCAGAACATGATTTTGCCTGATTGACATGCAAACATGACCCAAGCCATGTTTGATGGTGCTTTTTGTAATGGTCAGTCTGTCAGCTTTCTGCCATGGATTGTATGAAAGTTTGAGTGCCCTGAAACTTAATATACAATTTTTTCATAATGTCAGGGGGGATTCTGAGTAGTTTGTGTATTATGTGCACCTTGACATTTTGTTTAGATTGACATTTTGTCCACCAATGGGATAATTCTATGATATTTTGGGGATTTTGGGAACATTTAACACCTGTGCCTCCAACTGTGGAAGTTAGTTATCTATGTATGCTTTTTATATGTCCTGCAATTCTAACATTGCATGTCACATTGTGTGAGTGTGGTTTGAGTAACATAAACACTCATGTAGTTACTGAAAGCATTAAATTGTGTTTTTTGCTAGTGGTGAAACATTCTGTTCTTTAATTTTCTTCTAGTTATGCATCCCAGAACATGAGATCATATGGTGATATGCATCTTTTTTTATTTTATTAGAATGTATGTTCATCATTTGTAATGTAAGATGGTGCAGTTGGAGAAAGAAACATTGACATGCAACAAAACTACCCCCTAGTTTCATCCAACCTTCAATATTTGTCAAACATTTTTGAATTGCACTTCTTTCAGCTGACAATGGCACACTTTTGTGTAATTTGTGATTCACATAATAATTTGAACCAGAAATAGTGTGAATTACTGTCTTCATAGAGATTCCCAGTTTGCACTGTGCCACGGTCAGTGTTCGCGCTCTCGGCGTGCCTTCGGCGACTGGCATGCCCTCTGGCGGCCGCGTGCCCGCCGCCCGTCTCAGTTGGCAGCCGCCGCCGGCAGGTGGCTGCTCGGCCGGCGCCATGGAGTACAACATGAGCTGGTTCGCCACCACGGGCGCCGCGCCCTATCTGCTCACCACCGACATCAACGACGTGATGCTCAACAACGTGCTGGAGGCGCCGATGCTCAGCGACACGCCGCGCTCCGTGTCGCTGCTGCCGGCGCCCGGCGGCGGCGGCGGCGGCGCCGGCGGGGGCGGCGCCGCCGGCGACCAGACGGCGCCGCACGATATGGCTGGCACCGTGCCGCACGAGTTCGCCGAGTGGGGGTACCAGGTGAGAGGCGGCGGGAGAGGGAGGCGCATATATATATATATATATATATATATATATATATATATATATATATATAGTATATGTATTGGTAACATAGTGTTCTTGTCATTCATGATGATGCACGGATCGGTTATGGGGCATTGTTGGAAGATCTGCTGTATCCTGGATTGCTCCAATGTATTTATACATGCTTTCATCATGTTTGAATAGCTTTCTTATGCATCGGCAACACAATGAGTGTATTGCCCTTCAAAAGCGGCAACAGTGCACGTAAAAATATCGTAATGTATCACACTGTTCATTATCCGCGGCAGCTGTCAGGTTTTTTATTAAGAAAAACATCCCACAAGATTACGGATGGCATTTGCACTGTAAGGCTGCCGTGTGTGTCCGGGCGCTGATGGGCTGCGGTCGGAGCCGAGCTGCGCCGCCACTTGAGCGGGGCTGCGCCGCCGCGTGTGTCCGGGCGCTGCTGGGCTGCGGTCGGAGCCGGGCTCGCCGCCACGTGAGCGGGGCTGCGCCGCCGCCTGAGCCGCGTGTGTCCGGGCGCTGCTGGGCTGCGGTCGGAGCCGAGCTGCGCCGCCGCCTGAGCGGGGCTGCGCCGCCGGCTGAGCCGCGTGTGTCCGAGCGCTGCTGGGCTGCGGTCGGAGCCGAGCTGCGCCGCCGCCTGAGCCGAGCCGACGGCTGACTCCGTTCCGGGCCGCCAGGAGTACAGCGGCTACGACCCGGAGCTGAAGCCGGACGACATGGAGCTGGAGGCGGGCGAGGAGGAGGCGGCCGGCGGCCCCGACGCCCGGCGCAAGACCACACAGAACGCCAAGAAGCCCAAGGTGCGTGGCCGGGGCCGGCTGGCCGCCGATGGGTGCGATGTGGGGGCGGCACTGCGTGTGTGGGTGTGGGCACGCAGGGGAGACGGCTGACTAAGATAGGGGGTAGCTGGGCTGTGTGACGAGCTGTCGCGTGTCGGTCGCGCGTGTCGTTCGTCGAGTCACGTCTAGTCAGGCGCGCGGGGTGCTGCCGTGGGTACATCATTGTATTTTCATTATATGGCACAAGTCCGTGTTAGGTTCGAGTTTGTGTTCTGCATGGCGTTGTATCGTTGTGGTGACCTGGCGCGTAAAACGCCTTTCTCCGTGATATTCGTTGCAGTTGGCTCAGAGACAGCAGCCGCACGTCGGCTGTTTGCGCGCCGCCCTTTTGACCGCGCGTCGGTCGGGAGCGGGCGGTGCGATGCTGCGCGTCTGACCGCCTCGCGCCCCCAGGTACACCTGGACCCCAAGCTGAAGCTGAAGGGCCCCATCACGTACGAGAAGGACGTCGACCCGAGTCTGATCCCGATCGTGCGCGACGGCATGGCGCGCTGTCAGAAGTGCGGCGCCATCGGCGTGCGGCACGCGTTCTACACGCGCGAGCGCAAGTACTGCAGTCTGAGCTGCGCGCGCTCGGTGGAGGGCCTGGCGGCCGAGCCGGACTCGGCGCCGGCCACGCCCGAGGCGCCGGCGCCGCCCGAATCGCCGCTGTCGGCCGACTCGGCCGGCTCGCCGGACGCCGAGCCGGCGCCGCGCCGCGAGGTGGCGCACTCGTTCAGCTGGGACGGCCTGCTGCGCCAGGCGGACTTCAGTGCCGCGCCCGTGCCCTGTTTCCGGCACGCGCCGCTGGCGGCCGCCTGGGACTACGTGTGCGTCGGCCTCAAGGTGGAGGTGGTGAGCGAGCCGCCGGGCGGCGGCCTCGAGCCCGCCTGCTGGGTGGGCACCGTGCTGCGCGTGGAGGGCTACCGCGGCCTGGTGCGCTACGAAGGCCTGACGGCGGAGGAGAGCGCCGGCCGCTGGCTGGACCTGTGTTCGGACGACGTGCACCCGGTGGGCTGGTACGCCACGCAGGGCCGCCCGCTGATCCCGCCGCCGGTCGTGGCCAGCCGGCACGCGGACTGGAGCCAGCTGCTGGTGAAGAGGCTCACCGGCGCCCGCACGCTGCCCACCAACTTCCATCACCGGGTAAGGCCGCCTCAGCTTGCCCGCTCGCCGAGCCGGCGTCGCACGAAGCCCGCCACAGTGTAGCTGTCCCGCCGGTGTGCATCACAGGGCGACACTGTAGATCGACTTGCCCGTCGCATTATGACGCCGCCTGCCAGCTGTCATCACTGTGTAGCACCACCTGTCGGCGCATCTGTCAGCGCCCTTTATGAGGTAGCACTGCCCGCTGGCCTCAATGTGAGGGCGACTTTTCTGCCACCAATCCGCCATCATAAGGATGTTCACACGTTCGGACGTACGCACGCACGCACGCACGCACGCACGCACGCACGCACGCACGCTGCTGCCGAATTCCGCCGCAAAGTCACCGCTGTCTGTACTCAGTCTATCATTTTCTGCTACAGTACTGTTCACCCTGTGTGCCAAGTTCCATCATAATGTAGCGGCATTTGTCGAGTGGAGCACTGGAGAGCGCTGCCCAATTTGGCATAGATTAAGCGAGATTTGCTCGTGGTAGCTTCAGATTTTTACCAGTGATTTAAGCACCCAGATGTATGAACCAACCTGCGTTCTCTTTCACTTGACATTCTGCAAATGTTCTGGTGGTTGGCCTGTTGTTGGGTATGGTGGGTTGCAGTCAGCGCCCATTAGCTTTTTGCTATGTATCTGGTAGTTTGCTGTCCCCGATTTCTTGAACGTCCGTGGAAGCAGATTTTCTCATCTCTGCATCGGCCAAAAGTTGAAGTTTAACCCAGTGCGACGCACATATACGTGGGGTACTCAGGTCGCGCCGCGGTCTCCGGGCCCCGAGTAACCCCACATGACTCAACTTGAGCTGGAGCGACACGTCGTGACTGGGCCGCCAGGTGCTGCGCAGCCTGGGCTCCAGCCTGCGCGAGGAGCAGGTGGTGGAGGTGGTGGACAAGAACTGCATCGGCCAGGTGCGCGCCGCCGCCGTCAGCCAGGTGGTCGGCCGCCGGCTGCATATCCGCTACCTGGACGCGCCCAGCGACGACGGCGGCTTCTGGTGCCACGAGAACTCGCCGCTGGTGGGTCCCGACTCTCTCCACGCACACACACACACGAGAACTGGTGCCACGAGAACTCGCCGCTGGTGGGTCCCGACTCGGAGGGAGGGAGGCGTCCCCGTCGCCGCGTGCGCCTCACTGGGGGCGACGCCGTGGCGTGTCGGCCGTGCGGTGCGGCAGTGCTGTCGTCGATGAGATTAATCTTGGTGTGAAGTTTGATCGTTGCAAAATGGAATTTGTGAACCGTTCCTGCCGCGTCATGGACGTCTGCTTTTTAAATCATGACAACAGGTTGCCTGTGTGGAGTGCGTGTGTGTTGTTTGCCATTTGACTTGATGCACCACTCCCTGGACAATATGTGTGTGTGCGTGTGTGTGTGTGTGTGTGTGTGTGTGCGGGTGCGGGTGCGGGTGCGGGTGCGGGTGCGGGTGCGTGCGCGTGTGTGTGTGTGTGTGTTTGTGTGTTTGTGCGCGCGCTTGCGCTGGCCGTGACCATGACTGACCTCCGAGGGCGTGCGGACGACCACTATTATTTGTACCGCGTCCCTTTACTCTGAACGTGCGTGTGCGTCAGCTGCGTTCGCTCCCCATCCGCCTGCTGGGTACGTGCGCGCGCGTGTGCGTGCGTGAGTGTGACCGCCGCGCGTGCGTCCGCGCCGCAGGTGCACCCGGTGGGCTGGGCGCTGGCGGTCGGTCACCAGATCGCGGCGCCGGCCGACTACCTGGAGCGCTGTCAGACGGGCAAGTACCTGGCCACCGACGTCACCGAGGACTGGCAGCCGCCGCTGCCGGCCGCCCCGCAGCAGGGCTTCACGGTCAGTCTTCAGCCAGCCTCGCCCGGCCGCCGCCTGCGCTGCCGCCGGCGGCACGGCGAAAACTGTGACGTAGGAGACTTTGGAGTTGCCAGATGGGATGGGCTACTTGGTTTCACCGACGCTTGGCATTCATCGGTGGCTTGCGATGTGCAAAGTGTAGAATGGCGTACGCTGTAGTTTTTCCTGGTGAACCCACCACTGTTAACCAGGGCCGGACCTGCAGAGCCGCCCAGAGTGCAGGCGGCTCTGCAGGTTCAGAGCCGCCAGAGTGTGGGTGACTCGGAAGGTTTAGGGTCGCCCGAGTGCGGGCGGTTCTGCAGGTTCAGAACCGCCAGAGTGGAGTGCGGGCAGCTCTGCTAGTTCAGAGCCGCCAGAGTGTGGGCATCTCTGTAGGTTCAGAGCCGCCAGAGTGCGGGCGTCTCTGCAGGTTCAGAGCCGCCAGAGTGCGGGCGGCTCTGCTGGTTCAGAGCCGCCAGAGTGCGGGCGTCTCTGCTGGTTCAGAGCCGCCAGAGTGCGGGCGTCTCTGCAGGTTCAGAGCCGCCAGAGTGCGGGCGTCTCTGCTGGTTCAGAGCCGCCAGAGTGCGGGCGGCTCTGCTGGTTCAGAACCGCCAGAGTGCGGGCGTCTCTGCAGGTTCAGAGCCGCCAGAGTGCGGGCGTCTCTGCTGGTTCAGAGCCGCCGGAGTGCGGGCAGCTCTGCTGGTTCAGAGCCGCCAGAGTGCGGGCATCTCTGCAGGTTCAGAGCCGCCAGAGTGCGGGCGGCTCTGCTGGTTCAGAGCCGCCAGAGTGCGGGCGTCTCTGCTGGTTCAGAGCCGCCGGAGTGCGGGCGGCTCTGCTGGTTCAGAACCGCCAGAATGGAGTGCGGGCGTCTCTGCAGGTTCAGAGCCGCCAGAGTGCGGGCGTCTCTGCTGGTTCAGAGCCGCCAGAGTGGAGTGCGGACGGCTCTGTAGGTTCAGAGCCGCCAGAGTGCGGGCGTCTCTGCTGGTTCAGAGCCGCCAGAGTGCGGGCGGCTCTGCTGGTTCAGAACCGCCAGAGTGCGGGCGTCTCTGCAGGTTCAGAGCCGCCAGAGTGCGGGCGTCTCTGCTGGTTCAGAGCCGCCGGAGTGCGGGCAGCTCTGCTGGTTCAGAGCCGCCAGAGTGCGGGCATCTCTGCAGGTTCAGAGCCGCCAGAGTGCGGGCGGCTCTGCTGGTTCAGAGCCGCCAGAGTGCGGGCGTCTCTGCTGGTTCAGAGCCGCCGGAGTGCGGGCGTCTCTGCTGGTTCAGAACCGCCAGAATGGAGTGCGGGCGTCTCTGCAGGTTCAGAGCCGCCAGAGTGCGGGCGTCTCTGCTGGTTCAGAGCCGCCAGAGTGGAGTGCGGACGGCTCTGTAGGTTCAGAGCCGCCAGAGTGCGGGCGGCTCTGCTGGTTCAGAACCGCCAGAGTGGAGTGCGGACGGCTCTGTAGGTTCAGAGCCGCCAGAGTGCGGGCGGCTCTGCTGGTTCAGAGCCGCCAGAGTGGAGTGCGGCTCTGCTCCGTCGCTGTGATCACTGACTGTCAACTGTCTGTGTTCTCGTTCAGTGTCGGCACGTAGAAGCTGAACACAGGCACTGCTCTGGCTCCTACGCTTTGCGAGCCAGTCTCTATGATCTCCCGTTTGCGAGAATCTGACCTGTTCAGCCAAGGTGGTTGTAGATTTCATGAACCAAATGGACTTTGAACCAAACGGAAAAACCAAATTTATAGATGATCTATTCACCCGTTTAATGCTGTATGGCGCGAGTTCTCATGTGGCAAACTCAGGCCTGGTGAATCAGCGCGTTTCGCGTGCAGCACTCGCGCGTGCTGAATACATGAGAGATGTGTGAGCGAGTGACTGCAGCGGTCATTTGACGCCCGTGAGTGAGCGTTAAATGACGCCCGTGAGTGAGCGTTAAATGACCGCCGCAATCGACGCGCTCGAAAATCAAAATGCCATCATCGTGACGGCTCTGGTGTGATGCTGTGGCTCGTGACGTGGGTGCTCGTGATGGAGCTTCTCGTGACGCGGCTGCTCGTGACGCGGCTGCTCGTCGCGGCCGTTTCGGTGCTGCCGCGGCGGCCGCCGCCGCCGGAGCCCTCTCGGGTGCCGAAGTGTTTCTGTGTAGACGTCGCCGGTGCTGATATAACATGTCTGACGCCCCTTGCGGGCGGCTGTGTGTCCGCTGCCGTGTCCTGTGTCTGTTGACTGTAGGTCTGTGGCTGTGTCTGCCACTGTGCTGGGTGCCTGCAGGCTATGTCTGCCGCTCTACTGGGTCTCTGCAGACTGTCTGCTGCCGTGCTAGGTGTCTGTTGGCTGTCTGTCGCCGTGCTGGGTGTGTGTAGACTGTCTGCTGTTGTGCTGGTTGTCTGCAGGCTGTGTCTGCCGCCGTGCTTGGTGTCTGCAGACTGTCTGCCGCCGTGTTGGGAGTCTGAAGGCTTGTCTGCTGCTATGCTGGGTGTCTGTTGGCTGTGTCTGCCACTGTGCTGCGTGTCTGCAGGCTGTATCTGCCACTGTCTGTTGGCTGTCTGCCAACTGTGCTGGGTGTCTGTTGGCTGTGTATGTCGCTGTAATGGGTGTCCATCAGCTGTGTCTGCCGCTGTGGTGGGTGTCCATCAGCTGTGTCTGCCGCTATGGTGGGTGTCTGTTGGCTGTGTCTGCCAGCTGTGCCGAGTGTCCATCAGCTGTGCTCCACCCCTTGGCTGCAGCGGCCCGTGCGGACGCGGCGGCTGACATCCGCCCTGGCGGCTCTCCCGTCACCAGGTGGGCATGAAGCTGGAGGCGCTGGACCCGCTCAACCTGAGCAGCATCGGCGTCGCCACCGTCAAGCAGGTGCTGGGCGGCGGCTACCTGATGGTGCGGCTGGAGACGCTGCCGACCGAGCCGGGCCAGCCGGGCGGCGACTGGTTCTGCTACCACGTCAGCTCGCCGTACATCTTCCCGCCGCGCTTCTGCCGGACGGTGGGCGTGCCGCTGACGCCGCCGCACGGCTACACGGCCGACACGTTCACCTGGGAGGCGTACCTGGCGGCCGAGCCGGGCGCTCAGCCGGCGCCGCCGCATCTGTTCCAGCGGCCGCCGCTCTCGCACGGCTTTCAGCCGGGCCAGCGGCTGGAGGCGGTGGATCTGATGGACCCGCAGCTGGTGTGTGTCGCGACGGTGGCGGCCGTGGTCGGACGCCTGCTGCGCGTGCACTTTACCGGCTGGGAGGAGCAGTTCGACCAGTGGGTGGACGCCGCCAGTCCTGACATCTTCCCGGTTGGCTGGTGCCGGCTGGTTGGCTACAAGCTGGAGCCGCCGCGCGCTGGCGAGCGGCCGGCCGGCCGGCGCGCCGGACGCCGCCGCGCCGGACGCAAGATGGTGGGCCGTCGGCCGCGGCCGCCCGGCCGGCGTCCCGCCGCCGCCGCCGCCGCTGACGAGTCGCTGGCGGCGCTGGTGCCGGAGTTGTCGCCGCCGCCGCCACCGCCGGCGCCGGCGCCGGCGCAGCCACCCCCGCAGCAGCAGCAGCCGGAGCAGCTGGCGCCGGCGCTGGCTCCGGCGCCGGCGCCGACGCCGGCGGCTGACGCGGACGCGCCGCCGACTGCGCTCATTCCGCGCCTCGTGGACGCGGCGTCGGGGCCGGGCGCGGCGGCGCCGGCGGCCGGGCAGCTGGACCCGGCCGCCTGGTCCGTGGCCGATGTCGGCCAGTTTCCTGCGCGTCAACGAGTGCGCCGCCTACTGCGACAGCTTCCAGCAGGCGGGCGTCGACGGCGCCCGCCTGCTCGACCTCACCAAGCATCAGGTGCTGGAGCTGGCGTGCTGGAAGGTCGGGCCCAGCCTCAAAATCGAGAACCTCGTGCAAAAGCTGCGCGCGCGCGTGGCGCCGGCCCAGGCCCGCTTCATGGCCAGCTTCAAGAAGGTGTGATGGACCGTCCGCAGGGCGCGGTCGGGCGCGCGGCGGCCGCCGCCGAGCTGTGAGCGAATGGCGCGCGTGCGGCGTCGGGGGCCGGTATTTTTGCGACGGCGGCGTGCCGGCGCCGCCGGCGGACCAGCGTGTGATGGCGCGCGCGCGCGGGGCGGCCGCGGGCTCCCACCGCCAGCGGCCGGCGGCCGGCCACGCCCCGACGGCCGCCGGGAGCGGGTCGCCCCCGCCGCCGCTGGCATTTACAGTGTTTTTAGTGCTATTTGGTCGCAGCTGCGGTCGCGTTCAGTATCATGTTCTGATTGATTTAGACGGGCGGCGACACGGTAGCTGGAGGTTTAGCGCGGCGACGAGCCGGGGCACGGCCGGCGCGTGGAGGGCCGTTCGTCGCGAGGGCGCCCACCGCAGCGGCCGAGCTTGGTTATGTCGCCCCATGGACACTTTTGTACGTATGCTTTGACTCATTTCGCACTGATTGTCATGTCGTCCTCATTTCTCCTATATAAAGCCATAATTCAAACTTCGAGCGTACCTAGGCTGTATTGTACAAAATATACAATTGAAACACATGGTGGTTGCACGTGACATGCGACAGACACTCGACGAGCTTCCCCTGGAACATAACACGGGGCGGGGCTACCGCAGTCACCGTGCAGACGCGTCTCACAGGCGAGCACCGTCCAGACCACCCGGTGGCGCAGTCCTCTACTGTCCCCTGTTCCATGCGCCCGCCCGGGTCCAATATCAGTCATCATCATCATCATCATCACCAGTGCACCGGGGGAGAGACGACAGGCGGCGCCGTCTTCCGCGGCCTCCCTCTCCACGAGCGCACCGATCGCAGCGCGGGGCTGTGCGACCGCGAGACCCCACGGCCTCCAGTCTCGCGCACGCGTTGGCGGTGGACGCCGCCGGCCGGGTGGCCTCGGACGACGCAGGCGACGCCGGGCCAACTGCCGGTGGCGCCAGCGCCACGTGCCCGGCCCTGCCGCCGCGTGTCCGGCTCACGTGGCGCCCGGCGCCTGGGCGGGCGCCGGCGGCGCCGAGCTGAGGAACGAGTAGGCGCCGTGCGTGCAGCGGTTGGCGAAGTGGCCCTTCTCGCCGCACTGTGAACACACCGCGGCCCACAGTCGGTCACAGCGGGCTCGGACCAGAACACTGGCCGCCCGCAGACGGCGGCGAGATGTGGCGGGATTAAACGACGTGGCTACGGCGAAGTTTTTATTATTATATTAAATTCTTTATTATTTTTATATTATATGTATTTACATATATATAATTTTATATTAAACGACTGTCCCGACGCTTGGCGGTGGCTCCCAGCATTTGTGCGCGTATCACATAGACACGTACGTATTTGATATGCTCGAAATGTCGGTAAAACTTGATCTTTGGTGGCATGCATGCAAGGCATGTGACAAAACGGCGCCACAGCGTACTTAAGCTTCTTAAAACACGAGTGAGGCGCCACTTTTCACAAGACGCGCTAAATTACGAAACGTAGCCAGCCGTGAGAATCCGGCTCTTTTCATCCAGTATGCGTCAAAAATTAACATGGGACATCGCCACGAAAAAAAAATCAATTGCAAACAGCCCACAAACAGACCTGCAAATGGTTGGATATTGGTACCAGTTTATGCGCTCTCACGCAGCTGGCTGAGCCGCTCGTGCTGACAGTGTCGGCGGCCACCGCCCTGACAGGCCGGGCCCCCGCCGCGCACCCTCACCTTGTAACACGTGATGCGGTCCGTGTCGTGGCGACCGTGCGAGCCACCGCCGATGTACCGGGCGGCCGCCGCCTGCCGCCGGGCACAGGTTAGGTAAGGTCAGGTCAGGTAGAGTCGATGCAGAGGCACCCATAGCTAGCGGGCGGCCCTGCCGTCACTGCATGCCGAGCCACGCAGACTGCAAGTTATGTCGCCGGCCATTGCTATACGAGACATTGGTAAAGCACGACCAAAGAAAGTTGTCCGCGATGAGCTTCGAACCCAGGACCTCAACGTTACACTCACGACGCCCAAGCCGGTAGCCTCCAGTGACCTGCCCCCGGCGCGGGCCACGTGACTGACCTCATACTTCTCCGAGGCCTGGCGCAACTGCGCCTCCCGCTTGTCGGGCGACATTTTGAAGCAGTTGACGACCTTGTGGCCCACCTCGCCGCAGTAGTGGCAGGTGATGTTGGACTTGCCCTTGGAGCCGGGCTTGCCCTCCTCGGTGCTCTGCGGCAGCTCGAACCGCGGACTGCGCACAGAACGGCAGCGTCAGCAGGCCCCGTGAGCCCCGGGCGAGGCGGGGGCGGCAGCGGACCGGGTCACGGGTCACATTGAGCAGCGGACCGGGTCACGTGACGGCGGGATACGGGTCACATGCAGCAGCGGATCGGGTCACGTGACGGCGGGCCACACGCAACGTACAGCGGCGGACCGAATCACGTGTGATAGCGGACAACGGGCCACGTGCAGCAGCGGACCAGGTCACTTGACGGCGGGCCACGGGCTACGAGCAGCAGCAGCCGGGTCACGTGAGCTGGCGAGCTGTCGGCGAGTTGGGCCGGGTCACGTGACGGCGGGTCGGGTCCGCCGGCGCCTCCAGCAAACACGAGACGGTAAGGGGCCCGCCGACACCGTCCGCCATAGACATTCCGGCTGTGCATCAGCGGAGCTACGAAGACGCAACAATGCTCGGTCGCACGAGATGGGATTGAGGGATTGCGATTGCGGTGGGATTGGGATTGTTCTCGAGGCGCGACGTGCGACACTCCAACAAAAGCAATGCACGTGCCTGCGTAAGGAGGCAAGGGATGGCGAACGGGAGATGAGAGCGTGACGCCGCCGACCAACGCGCGTCGTCCTGCATGCCATAAAAGGACGGGGGGAAAGATCACTGCCGGGGACGGTAGCATTGGGCAGGGACAATGATGGTAGAGAATCGCTCAATGGTGGCACCCTCGTACATTCTCCGAAACAAACTTTCTCAGAGGCCGAGCCAGGAGCGACGGCTCCCAAAACGACTGTGAGATCGAACGATACGTCCCGACTTTATGAGGTCATCCTATACATACATCGCCACCGACAGATCGTTAAAGGCTGATACCGAGGGTCCAGGTCCACCGAAGGCATGCAGACAGGCGAACCTAGCACAAACCCCACAAACCCTACGGAACAAGACCACCCTCTACGGAAACCCTACTATGGAACAAGACCACCCTCTACGGAAACCCCACGACAATAGCGGACCCGAGCAGGTGCACTGGCCGCGGCGGTGACGTGCGGGCCGCTTAAGTCCGCCGCCGCCACCCTGGCACCGACGCAGCCACCGGCGGACCAGCGGACGGCGCGCCGTCGACAGCCACTCACTGTATGAGGCGGCAGCCGGCGCCGGCCGGGCAGAAGCCGGCCAGATAGCTGAGGCAGAGCACGCGCCGCACGTGCCGGTTGCGGCAGAGCGGCCCGTGCCGGCAGAAGCCGCGGTCGTACCACGGGCAGTCGCGCTGCTTGGTCTCCGGGTCAATGTGCAGGAACGGACACTCCTTGTTGTGGCAGGCGTCTGGCGGGGAGGGCCGGTCAGTGGTGGGGTCAGACGACCGGCGCGGCTCCGTGGCACCGGCTGGGGAAGCGGGAGGGGGGGGGGGGAACGAACACTCCTTGTGGCACGCGTCCGACGGAGAGGGCCGGTCAGTGGTGGCGTCAGACGACCGGCGCGGCTCCGTGGCGCCGGCTGGGGAAGCGGGAGGGGGGGGGGGGGGGGGGGAGAAGAGCCACGCGTCTGGAAGGCGACCGCGCCGATCAGCCATACGAAACGGTGGTGCCAAGCGGTGGGTGCCTCAATGATGCCATAAGTGGCACACATCTGGTGCCACCAACATCGCTCAGTCACAGAGGAGGAGGGAACATCATACTGGCCGCGGCGTACGTCTAATGTACCAACACTCATTCATTTCCTAAACAAAAATCAAACAAATACTGAAAGGGGCACAAATGTCGCAGCTGTAAGCCTCACTAATCGAACTAAGAGATCTGTGACTATCAACATCCTATTATTGTGACGCCATAATGAAAACTGAAGAGCAGCTGGGTGCTACACACAGTGCCACATTCCAATAAGCTTTGTTTTATGCTAAAAATCCTGTCTCATGAAATCAAGCCCTCATTACGATGCATTCTGTGCTACAAATAACATTAATAAACCACAACGCAAGGCCATTTGTCCATCAGCACCACAAACAAGCACTTATCATAAGCATTTGCAGGAGTCCCACCGAGATTCTACAGGCGGAAGAGTCCACCCTCGCCGATAACCCTTCTCAACGCCGCAGCGCAGAGGCGCCCACCGCGGGGACGACTCTCGACACTACTCACTGAACTCTCTGAACTCTCTGAACTCTGAACTCTGAACTCTGAACTCACTGAACTTGGCGTAGAAGTAGCACTCGGGCATCTTGGTCATGTCGTACTCGTGCAGGAACTCGCACGAGTCCCCCTTCTTGCAGAGTCCGCGCAGCCAGTGTTTGCAGACGATGGAGCGGTCGCCGCGCAGGTGTCGGAACGGGCACAGGTCTCCGCGCGTGCACCGACCCTTGGCGAAGAAGTTGCACACTCCCGACATGGACTCTGGCGGCGCGGCGGACGGCGCCGTGTTAGCGAGTGGGCCGCGGCTGGCCGGACCCACCCACGGCGCGCTGGCCGCAGCGACCGGGCCCGCTGTTGGGAACGCTGGCCAGGTTGGGGGAAAGACGCTGCAAAAGCACTGCTCCTTACAGAGCAGTTGAGCACCAAACACCAGCAGAGGCTGTTCACTAATTTCAAGCACGTCTGGTTGAATGGACGGAGGATGCACCAGTGCGCTAGATTAAGACAATGTTCAAAGTTGATACAATACTGCCAGGACTGAAACGACTCGTGCCACATGACCCAACGCAGCAACGCACTGGAGATTAATCGCCCATATCCACTGCACAACATCAATGTCCAAACACTGTTCAGATGGTAACCACTGACTACGCCGAGCCTCTGCCTCGAGACTTTGCTGACCAGTACTCGCTGTACGCGCCATAAACACGAGCGACTCGGTACTCACTGTCCACGCGGGACTCGGCCGCGTCGGTACTCGCGTCAAAGAGAGGACCCCGCCGAGTCAGTACTCACTGTCCATGCCGGCGAATGGCAGCGACTGGGCGCCCAGCTGCTCCCGCAGCGTCACCTCGATGTCGAACACCATGTCGTCCACGTTGGCCACCAGGGTCTCCATGATGGCGCCGCTCTTCAGCCCAGTCCGGCCGCCGGCACTGCACACCACTGCCTGCCTGCTGACACGGTGGGGGAGCACACTATTGGCTTTCCGGTGCGTAGACACGCGGCTGGCGCGGGCAAGCTGTGACTGGGAGTATATTATCAGCACCAGTGCTGTTCAAACACTTAAAACACTAGGACCAATGTCTACTTGGGTATGACTCACATCTTACAACTGCCATTAGACAGCAGAATGCAATTTCCCAAACCCCAGTATGTCTGGGCTGCAACAAAGCAGAATGTTATATGCCCTTGATACATTAGCATGTGTCACTTAAACACTATATGCAGTGCGGCAGTGTCTGACAGGTTCGCTTGGGGCTTGGGTCTGCAGCAAACCGTTTTTTTAGAAATCATTTGTATAACCCATTGGCACATTCTGCTGACTTCTTTGGCTTCATTCTTTTTTCAAGACTGTGTTGCTGGGATGTAATAATTCCACCGATTTTTGCTCTTTGCATGACCCCTTAATATGGAGCAGCTGGACACATTTTAGTGATGCATTTCATCATGGAACATTCTTGGTTGCATCATAATACCCAAACATGTAAAAGGCAAAATTCAACTCACCTGAGATCTTCTGGGTTGCCTAAAAGTTGCCTATTCTTATTGTAACACAATATTTTTGCTCCACAGGGAAAAATCACTTCTATGAAAATGTCTCCGTGTTTTGTGTGCCATATTCCTTAAGCATTCATGTGTACTACTCTAAAGCTTTTTTCTCACCCACTCAATGTGAAAAACATGAAAAAGCTTGGGAGATGGGCACAAATTTTCTTCTGTATCTTGCACTGGAAGGATCAGAACCATTTTCATTCTATATCATTTGGTTCTTTTCCTTCCCACCAGATATGGTCATTTTGCTCTGAACTGACGAGGTTCAGATGAGGGGAGAGGGCAAAAAAGCTGAAGCATTGACTCCACAGGTCCATCCTAATATTGCAACATATTTAACAATTTTGCCATACAAAGCATACATGCAGGCCAAGTTTGACAGCTTGTGCATGTCTGGGTAGAATGGACTGCAACTTTGAATGCCTGCATCAATCACTTTATGCAGCATAAGCATTATCTGTCATACATCAAGATATTTTACTATATGTGACAGGCTCTATGCATCATTCTCATCACAAGATGTGGAGAGGTGTGTGGACGATATCCTGCTGATGCCATAATCAATGTGCTAAAGCAAAAGTTTGAAAATATAATGGAACTGCCAATGTGATCAACAAATTCTTCTCAGATTATTAACCATTATCATGGTATAAACTTGGTTTGCATTAAAACATGCCACCATTTACCTCCTCCCAAATTCCCAATGGATTATAGGTTCACTGGTATATAACAAAGTCAAAACACTGCAACACATCAGATTGTTAACTATCATGCAACAAAATCACATGAAAACCCCAAAGCCTTAATATTTGACCTCATGCAATTCTGATCTCAGCTGGTGCTTGAAATAATCAAACGTACTTGGACTATTCCTGCACAATGACAATGTGCATTATTCACCCTGCACATAAAAAGGGCAATTGGTTGCACATAAAGACAAACACACAGCACAAAATGACATTTTTTGTAAACTTCAAAATCATGTATAATTGTTTTACTTAATCATAGATTAATGACCTGAGATGGCAAAAACTTGAAACTTGAAGGAGAGGCATGCATATGTTTGACATTCAGCTAAGCAAAATGTTAATGTGATGCACTGAACCACACAGATGTTCCTAAACACCAGGATGGATGATTGTGTCACCCATGCTTGGCATTGCAAAGGTAATAGTGCTAACAATAAATACACTAGATGATGTAACCAATCATGCATATAACACAGCTGGTTTGAAATGGATCTCATGCACAGTTTGTCCAAGAGTGTGCATGATGCAAAAATGCAGACTCAGGCCACCTGAATGCTTGCATGGTGAGCAATTTTTGACTGTGACAAATTCATAATGTCCCAAAAAACTAATGCATAACTGGATGCTTTAAACATCAATCTGAACAGTTTTGGCTACAACATGGCCACATTACAGCTTGGAATATTCATTCTTTTAACTAAACAGACATGCTTCCACTGGCCACATGCATTCAACATGGCACACTGACAAATATTGGCATCACTGGCAAAGGCCTCACACTTCCTGGTGCTGACTCAGTTAAGGGAATCTAGGATAAAACTCATGCAATATTGATATCAGCAGATGCACAACCCGAAACAACTCCACTTCCAGAAGCCTCCACACCTCCAGAAATGTCATTTCACTCTTTATACAATATATGTACAATTCAAAGTGTTTTTCTCATACCTGTCAACCCTGCATATTTCTGAATCTGAGGTTTAGCAGGCAGTGTGCAAGGTCTACATTGCTGATATTCAAATATTCTGGTACCATACTTTAAACCCAGTTTAGTTTGAGCATTCGGGAAAACTGAAAAGGAGGGAAACTTTTTCAAAATGGCCCATTAGTATTTCATTTTTAAGGTCTCCCTCAACTGTGGCACTATGGACTACTGAAACCCCATAATATGAGGGCAACCATATGTCACAAACTTCCACAATGTAATCCGTGTTTAATCAATACTTTTGAGGGAAGGCCGCAGGGTAGAACAAACATCTAGGAAAGGTATAGACTCTTTATCAGGACAGTGACGATTGTTCAATATTTTGAGCATGCCAATTTTTAACTACTGAGTTTCCTTAAATACTAGTAGCCAAGTGCCTTCCAATAACTAAACTGCCCAAAGACAACTAGGTACGTCATACGGTCTTGCTTATGTCCTAGGTACAGCAAATTTTGGTTCACAAAACTAGACAAGTTTCGACTTACCCTCACGGTCACCTACCCGCCAAAAATTGAAGGAGCTTTGAAGGTATCGAAAGCACGAGAACTAACACGAATAAACCAGCCAATAACAGCAGCAGTTCAGTACCATCCGAAAGTGACGCTACAGTGACGAAATCCAAGCCCAAGGAAATAGCCCTTCTTAAAATGCAGATATCTTTCACACAACAGCTCGCGCCATAGTCCTGGTTTGCGCTCACTCCCTGAATAGAACATTAACTATGGAACACAGGCACGACAGGCGTTTGAGCGTGCGCGGCGGTGTTGCTCGTGATGGTTAGGTACTAACCTTGCTCCAGTTGGGTTGATTTTTGTCTTCGTGGGGTTAATCTAATGGTGGCGTTCTTATTAGAATTACATCACACATTGCCCTGGTAACCTTCAGTCCATTTTTATCCCTTTTTGGATTATGAAAGAGCTATAAGTTTAAGCATCTTCCGCATTTAGTGCACATGCTATATCTAATGCTCCGCCTCTCCCCGTCTCGGGCCAGGAAGCGCTGCCACCTGCCGGCTGTTGTAAGGACTAACGGGGTGAGGAAACCGCTAAAGCCTTTGCCATGCCTTTGCGCCCAGGAAAGCTTGAAGGGGTACCCGAACTGCACGGTTAAGCTTAAGTCGCCAAATAACTTGTTCATGAGCATAAGTTGAAATTACGGTTAAGCTTTAAATAAAAAAAATTAGGCTTATAACGTTGAGTTATTAGCCTCAAGTTAAAAAAGTTTGTTAATAAGTTAGGTTAGTTGCAAATAAGTAAATTAAGTTAAGTAAGGTATTCTTAATAAGTTCAGGTAATAAAAGATGTCATCCACATTTCTCCCGGCGAGGAGCTTGTTCGTTCCCCTGCATCTCCCCCGACAGCCAGAAACTTTGTGCTCGTCAAAAAACATGGATGGAAAAGTTTCCCTACGGGAAACCCATTCGCTACCTGTCGGGAGCTCGAGCTCCACCAGGCAAACCTCGAAACCCGCCTCCGCTCAGGAGCCCTCCTGGTGAGAGTGTATGCCGATTAACAAGCCAAGAACCTGCTAAAATAAAGCATGTTCCTGGAGCGGGCAATGACAGTCACGATCGCAGGGCCATCTGAACACCATCCAGGCGGTCTTGTGCGTCCCAGAGATTACCGAGATGTCGGACAGAAATCTGCTGGAGGAGCTGACCGAGCAGGGGGGTATGCGAGGTCATGCGCCTGCCCTCCCGCTGTCCTGGCCTGGGCCTCAACCCCTGGTCCACCTGCGGTTTAGAGGTCTGACAGTCCCACTCCCTGGCGCTCTCGCCTGTATACATACTGACGGCTCCATACGCGATAGCTGCATTCGTAAATTATTATTACCGCAAATCAGACCGCCTGTCAGGTTACAGCATAAAATGTACATGGCTGAACTAACAGCAAGCACGGCGGCCCTACTCCACGTCAAACAAGGTTTCACGCAAGGGGCAGTCATCTTTATGAACTCTCACTCCTTGCTACAAGCTCCTAGACCTCTTCGTAATTCATCTCATCCAATTATAAACGGTGTGCGTTGAGCGCCTTACTCCCTTCCTCAACAGACACACGTAATATTTATCAGAATACCTGGGCACGCCAATATGCATGGGAACAACATCGCAGACGAGGAAGTTAAACAAAGCCTCGTGTTACCGGGACGCAATCATCTTTCCTCTCCCGTTTCCAATATTCTTGCAGTCAATCAATTCACATTTTCGTTTGTCCCTCCAATTTGATTGGAATCAACGCGCTCATCGCCACCTTCACTCAATCAAAAAGTTACTGGCCGACAATTAATCGAGAACATGACCTTAAGCAAGTCGTGCTTGCCAGACTTCGCATCGGTCGTGTCCAAATTACCCCACTGCTACTTCTTACCCCTACCTACCTACCTATTACTACCTACTACCTACTACTACCTCCTACCTACCTACTATTACTGCTACTTCTTCGAGCGCACTCATCCGCTCTGCCATCGTTGCGATATCCCTTTATCCCATTGCCCGCTCCAGGATCCACAGCTCCAGCTCCACAAATCCCTTCCTCGTTGCGATATCCCTTTATCCCATTGCCCGCTCCAGGATCCGCAGCTCCAGCTCCACAAATCCTTTCCTCGTTGCGATGTCCCTTTCACAAATCTCTTCATCGTCCGATATCCCTTTTAAATCACTACCTCCTCATGTGCCTGTTATGTCAACGATCAAGACATCCGCTCATCAACTACATCAATGGGAATTGGCTTCCATTCAGTTTCCACTCTCTCCTCGGTGACTCTTTTAACCTGACTTGCTCGTTCTATTCTTCGAATTCTTACACGGTGCGCGGTTAGATCATGTCATTTAGATACGGGGATTTTCCTGCATGATTTGCCAAAAATTGCACGTTTCCCCATTGGCTGGAGTTCTGGTTTTTCCAATCATGATTTTCCAGGACGAGGTAACATCACACAACACTACAAGGCCGTGCCGGGCGGCGGAGCCCGGGACTGCCCTCCCCGTTGCTACCATCAGGCAGATCAGATCAGATCAGACGATCAGACGGCTCTGCAGCCATGTATCGCACAGGCCGCCGACAAGTCAGCTGAGCCAAGGCCACCGTTGTCACGGACACCACACATAGGACTCACTGCGCCCGATGAGTCTGGCAGAAGGGCCGGTTGGGAGGCTCACTTGACGTTCAAGCGTAATTGAATGCGTGTTGTGTCGTGGTGAAAAAAAATACGTCAATGTATTTCACCAAAAATACATGTCAATTTATTTCACAAAAATAACACAATCATTGCCTGACCTTAAGCCGGAAGTAATTGCCCCTTCTCCCCTCGAAGCTGACTGTAGGTGCGTTGAGGGGAGAAGGCCTTGGATCGCTCCCCACAAGACTCTGTTACAATCGGCAGACTTACACAATGTACAGAATGTATCCCTCCAGTTCTTCTAAACATACACTTTGGCAGTGTTTTTACTGACAGACCCGTCCTGTGCTCCACGGATCACGTCAGGCTGATATCACCGGCAATGTTGGCCAGTTGGTCACGGACCGGGGCGGATCCAGGACTTCGTCAAGGGGGGAGGCACGCAACATTGCGGGGGCCCATGGAGTTGGAGCCCCCCTCCAAAAAATATCCTGGCATTCGGTCAATACATTTTGAGACAAGTCGTATGTAAGATATATATATATATATATATATATATATATATATATATATATATATACGTATATGCACGCATGTATCTACTCATTCATTCATTTCATAAATACGGAAACCCATCTAACTGCGCACGGCCTTATAAAGCGAGGCGTGCCACACATGCATACACATAGAACTCACTTACTTTCTACAGATCATGTTAAATGCTGTGATTTTGAGGCTAAATGCTCCGGACAACAGGCAAAACAAATTCAAGGTAGCTGCTAACAACCATCAAAACCAAGCATGAAATTCACTCCTAGCTTATGTTTTACGCCTAGCTGGTGGGGCGACGTGTATATCAGCCATCAACTGATGGCACCAACCACGAGCCATCAGTTGATGGCTGATGACAAGCGCAGATTTTTTTCCCTGTTATAAAGGAGTACAAACATATCCTAGCATTCGAAATATGCCAAGAACGTGATACTCCAGTACAATAAGTGCCACGCACTCAATAGCTGATGAAAATGACACACAAGACGTTGGCGGCATGTAAAATTACGTTCGGCAATTGCGCGTAAAAATTCATCGGCGCACATTGTAGCGGTGGACCATGCCCCGGGTCAGTGTGAGCATGTAAGACGAGTGGGGCGATGACTCATGTCTGAGTGAGGAGAATAATCGCGGCTCGGGGCGGTGCGTCACGGTGGCGCCGGACAGTCGCTCGCAGATCGTGTTGCGGGGATGAGCCTTGGAAGAAGTACAAGAGGTGCTACTCGGGCGCGTGGGGGGGGGGAGGGGGGAGGGGAGTCTCCCTGTCGGCGTTGTGTGCGGCAACCTCGCCGGTGTGTGTGGGGTGGTCCAGCCGTCATGTGATCTCGAATACACATATTCGACCGGTGCTCTGAGGCCAAGTCACCAAGGCCAATAGGGACGAAGCCTGAGCGAGCATGGATGCCGTAGGAGGCCAGCAAAGTGGCTCCCGTCAACAAGCATAGGGTCCTCAGAGCACGCAAAAAGAACCCAAGACCAACGTGGTGGGCCCATGAACGACCGGTAGTGCCTCGGTAGGCTGGCAGTGTTTTATATGAGCCCGAGATATTTCGTGTGAGCCGGAGACTTAAATCAAGGGCCCCTGAGCAACTGAGTGTACCCTGGCATATGGGGCCTGGAAAAAGCGTAAAGAGGCTTTCGGGCGCATGGGAAGAATCTGTTGAGGAAAACCTGATCGATCAACGGTGCTCAGGCATGGAGACAGATAGCGTCCCAACAGCACATTGGGCCTTGCGAGAAAATGCAGACGTCAAGGGCAACGTGGAAAACTTCTTAGCGGCAATCAGAGTGGCCCGGCAATGTGGACATATAGGGCCAGAAAACCAACAGCGCGATGACCCTAGACAGTGTAATGAGGCCCAAAATTTCCCCCAAACAACACTTTCTCAATGAACAAAAAATGAGCTTGGTCTGCTTATGAACTCTTCACTTTTGCGAACAATTGTTATTGGTCGTCTGTAGACCCAGAGGCTTCCAATCTTGTTGTAAGAAAACTGCGTCCGTCCGGCCAGTTATGGGCTCCTCGGAGCCTTAGGTTCCCTCGGCATGGTCCATGGGACATGGTCTCGTGCCTCCCCCTCCCCCCCCCCCCCTTCCTCTGCATTCGCCACCGGCCCGAGCAGCTTAATAGATGGGGCCCGCCAAGAACAAAAGACCATCCATTCAAAAAAGAAATACTCACGACACAATGTGTAGGGCTCTGAACGATCGACTGCGCCCGAGCAGGCTAACAGATAAAGTTCGCAAAGAGAGCGTAGGGCCCTCCGTTCAAAAAGGAAGTATTTAAGACCCAATGCAGAGGAATCCCGAATGATCCAGTGCGTCAGAGCAGGTTAACATATAGGGCCCACCATTCAAACAGGAAGCACCCAAAACCCAATGTAGAGCTCCCCAAATGATCAAGCGTGGCCGAGCAGGTTAAGAAATAGGGCTCCCAATAAGAGCGTAGAGCCCTCCATTCGAATGGGAAACACCGAAGACCTTTTGTGAATGGCCCCAGAATGATAGAATGTGCCCGAGCAGCTTATCAGAAGGCATTCGAGAAGAACGTAGCGCCCTCTATTCCGAAAAGAAGTACCCAGAACCCAGTGCGGAGGGCCCGGAAAGATGGAGTATACCTGAGCAGATTATCAGGTGGCCCAGACAGGAGTGCAGGGCTCTAAATTCAAACATCAAGACCCAATGTGCAGGGCCCGTGGACAATTCAGTGTGGCCGAAGCGGCGCACAGGTGGGGTCCCCGACAAGTACGTGGGGCCCTCCATTTAGATAAGAAGTGTCCAAAACACTATGTGGAGGGCTCTCGCATATTCGTGTGCACCCGAGCAGGTTAACAAATGGGGTCCCGACGAGCGTTCACCCTTGCGCTCAAATATGAAATACCCACGACACGATGTGGAGGGCCCCGAATAATCGAGTGCGCCAGAGCAGGTTAACAGATAGGATCCCGAAAATCGCGGAGGGCCCTCCATTCAAAAAGGAAGTACCCAAAACCACATGTAGATTTCCCCCACGATCGATTGTTCCCAAGCATCTTATCAGAAGGGGTCCCGACAGGAGCGTAAGGCCCTCCATTCAAATAAGAAGTACCTAAAACCCGATGCGGAGTGTACCCGAACAGATTATCAGATATGACTCCGATATGAGCAGAGGGCCCCAAATTTAAACACCAAGAGCGGATGTGCAGGGCCCCCCGAGCAATCCAGTGTGGCCAAGGAGGCCAACAGAGGGGCCACGACAAGTGCGTAGGGCCCTATTCAAATGGCATGTGCCCCAGACCCAATGTAGAGAGGGCCTGAACGATTGAATGCGGGCGAGCAGGTTATCAGATGGGCTTCCCTCCAAAAGCGTAGGGCCCCCAATTAAGGAAAGAAGTACCCAAGACCCAGTGTGAAGGGTCTCCGAACGACTGGTGTGCCCAAGCAGGCCGTCAGATGACCCCCGACAAGAGTGCGGGGCCCTAAGCAAGTAACAGAGAATTGGAAGCGCTCTAGACCAATGAAGAGCGCCCCTGAGCATATTGCAAGTGCGTCGGTAGGCTAACTGAGACCCACGTAAATGGCCCCTGAGCAACCGAGAATACCCCGGCAGCCTAAGATATGGGACCCCGGCTATAGCCCACAGCGCCTTTCTGGCGAATGAAAAGAGCACGTGGAAGGGCTTGTGATTGACAAAAGCGCCCCGGCACGCTGGCAGGAGGGGCCCCAATAACAGCACAGAGCTTTTTTCCCAGTTTACAACTTTTCCAATCATTGAATAATTTTTTTGACTTCTCATAAGCCCTTCAGTTTTGCTTACAACTGTTCCTGGTCGTCTGGAAGTCCATATATACCCAGTTTTGTTCCGTTTTGTGTTAAAAAAACTGCACCTGCTCGGCCGGCGATGCCCCCCCCCCCCCCGGAGCCAATGGGCCCCTTCGGGTCCAAGGGGGGGCATGGCCCCGTGCCCCCCTCTGGATCCGCCCCTGGTCACGGATACACCCGGCAATCTGCGTGTCCGTGACCAACTGGCCAATATCGGCCAGTGTCTGAGTACCAGCTGGCCAATATCGGCCAGTGTCTGAGTACCAACTGGCCAATATCGGCCAGTGCCCGAGTACCCAACCAGGACCGGAACATCGGCGTACTTGGATCATCGCACTACGGTGATAATGTTATCGACATTTAATTATTAAATTGATTAAATCAATAATTTACGAACGACATCCACCACCCTGCGTATCTTGCGGCTCGGCTCTGTGGCGTGCCAGCCGACGTCTTGTGATGAATAAAACAGCCCGTAAGAGATCAGTTCAACCACGCCATGGCTCTTGACCTGTTTGATGCTTTTGTCTCCATATTTTCGTTAGCGCATAAACTCCGGAGATAAGTGTTTCATGTAGTTTTGCTTTTCAGCTCTGGGACTGGAGCGAATGTTTAATTGCCGCATGTGACCGATCACTAGTGAGCGTCGTGAGGTGCTAGCGTAGATGTCGCTTTCGGGATCGTCCACACGGTCGTTACGCGTGGCGGGGGAGGGCTTTTTATGAAGTGGGGCAAAGCAAAAGCATAGCATGGGAGAGAGGGCGAGGTCTTGGGCAACGCAACGTTACACCCAAGTCTACTTCCTAATCTTACTAAAGCATTAGTTAATGAAACCTCAAAGCCCTATACTCATGTGCTGTGTTTCGTGAAAAGAAACATGGTCTTCATTTGTTTCACAGCTTTGGCTCAATAGGGGCCAAAAACACGTTGCTTTCTCGGGGCGTTACCAGCGTGACCACGGGGAGGGGGGTTACACCTTGGTTACTTAACCAAGCGTAACCAGCGTGTAACATGGGGAGCGGGAGGGTTGCCAATGACGAAAACTACTCAGCGTAATTTATGGGCGGTCCCTTTTCATGCGCTGGCGTGATGTGGCTAAATACGGTTTGCCGATGTATAGGTGGCAGCACTTTACGGCTCAGCTGGCGCCTTCCGCCGTCAGGACCTATAAGCATCCATGTTTCCGATGGCAGTCCAGTGACACAGCGAGTCGGCCTGCGGGGTATAACCACTTCTCGTGAACCAGACACGGAATATGCGTAATTTGCGATGCCACCCAGTTATCTGAAGGATAGCTTCATTAACGCGGCCCTTTTGTACTTATTTAAAGATTTGATCCGAACCCTTTGAGTGGATGGAGTTCCGGGATCAGAGCTCACGCTAAGCAGTGCTTGTTGTGTGAGCCTTGACCCCTACCATCCGATCGCGCAATTCCATGTCAACGGCAGAATTTGGTGGCGAAAGCTTAGCGTGCCGCAATGCTCGGCACGGTCCGTCCTGCCCTCTGATGTCAACTGATCTTTAGCGCGACCGCTGCCACCGGCCGCAGGCCATACCTGTCAAGGGCAAATAGCAAGCGCTTTAAAGCGACTCGAACCCACCCCGCCACGGGTGGGCGCATCGGAAGGCAGGCGCTCTAACCAACTGAGCCACCGGGACGGCTGGCTTCAGTACCACCACTGGTACTGAAACTGAAGCCGCGTTAAAATACGTGTTTTACCACAAATCGCACGGGTGGCATGATCAATGGAGGCGCCATTCAGCATAATCCCCGCGTCCAACGGCGGCGTTTCAGCGACGGCAGCGACTAGCGAGCTGCTAGGGAGTGCACATGAGGTTAGAGTTTGACCCGGTGGCGTCGCCACCACTGGCGAGATGCGAGGGAGTGCGCCTGACGCCAGAGTTTGATCCGGTGGCGTCGCCACCACTGGCGAGATGCGAGGGAGTGCGCCTGACGTCAGAGTTTGATCCGGCGACGTCGCCACCACTGGCGAGATGCGAAGGAGTGCGCCTGACGTCAGAGTTTGATCCGGTGACGTCGTCAGCACTGGCGAGATGCGAGGAAGTGCACCTGACGTCAGATATTGATCCGGTGACGTCGCCACCACTGGCGAGATGCGAAGGAGTGCACATGAGGTCAGAGTTTGATCAGGTGGCGTCATGTTTCACGCAGTCGCCGACGCCGTGTGGTTTGCCAGAACGCGACCTAAATAGCAGTTGCTGGAGAGATATTAGATATACCGTTCGCGTGAAAGAATGCGTTGCGTAGCACTCGCTGCTGACATTGATTTATGTGCGTGCGTGAGTCATTAGTTGTTCGTGTACAACACGTAAAGCTACATATCACCGGCGGTTGAACGAAGCTGATGGGGCTCAAGCAGTAAAATCGCGCAACGCAGCGGGACAAAATTAAAAACGACGGCTTTGGATTCGAACGTCATCGCAGTAAGCTCAGCACTGCGTACTGCATATGCACACGACTGTCGTGCAAATAATCCAGGTGTCATAATTCGCTTCCGCTAGCCTGCTATACGCTGTGCTGTGAGATCACCGACCCGCCGCCGTTAACGCACATAAGCTTTCGATCAAGCTGGACTTTCACTGCTCACTGCGCTAAGATCTGCACAATCGATTGCGTTTGCCGAAAGCGATCATGTGATAATGATTCACGTTGGTTATCAATCGCACCGTGTATGATTCACAGCTAGCCGTGTATTTATGACATACCACTTCATCGTGCGTTGATATCACTGAGCACCGTACCGTTCGTACAATTTCCAATTTTGTCGCGATTTTCTCAGGCACTGCGTTCCGCTGGCTGGTCGCAATGCCATTGACACGGAAACCTTAATCACGGCTGGGGACCCAGAGCGACGCGTGCGTCCGGGCCATCACTACCGGCAAGGAGACCCAAAGCGACGCGTGCGTCCGAGCCATCACTACCGGCAGCGGGACCCAGAGCGACGCGTGCGTCCGGGCCATCACTGCCGGGGCCGTGTGAGGCACGTGCCACCACATGTGGAGCGTAGCACTGGCACGTCCTAGGACAGACTCCACGGCACGTCACGTTCCACGTCCTCCGCTACGGCACGGCAGCAGCCGCCTCACCCTCCGAGCACAGACGCCCCCTGATCGGCCTCGCGAACACCTCCCCCCCCCCCCACCCCTCCAGCCGGCGGCGGACCCGGGCAGCGTTGGGCAGTGAATGGGCAGTGTTATGGCAGTGAATGTGGCGTAGCCCGGGACCCTGGCGCGCGCGGGCGCCCCGCCGCGCCGTTGGCGCCCCAGGCTGCCCCGGTGCGGACTCGTCGCGTCACGCTCGTCACGCGTGACGTCGTGCGGTCCCCAGCGGCGGCGGCGGCCCGCCGCTAGGCGGCCGGCGCCGTGCTGTTGCCGGGTTGCGTGTCGTGCGGACCGCCCATAGAACGGCAGCTCGAACTGCCACGAGGGCGGCGGCGGCGGCGGCGGCGGCAGTCGGTAGCGACGGCGGCAGACGACGCAGCGCGAGACGCGTGTTCGCAAGTTGCCCGCCTTCAGCGTCTGCTGCTGCGGCTGGCGGAACTGTGCGTACTCGGCGATGGTGGTCAGCCAGAAGGAGTAGGCGGTGGTGAAGAAGTTGCAGCGGCCGTGGCCGTGGCATTCGATGAAGGGCGTCGGCCGGAAGTCCTCCAGGCAGGAGCCGGGAGAGACGAGCGACTGGCCGCCGCCTCGGCGCCCGCGTCCGTGTGCTGCGGCACAGCCGGCCTCGGTCACCGACGGGGCAGCCAGGCCCCAGCACAACAGCAGAGTCGTCGGTCCCAGCGAGGTTTTGGTCACACTTTGGCCGTGACAGGCCCAGTCGTATTCTCACAAGCACGGTTTGTGGGACGCGAGGACGGCCAAATAGTCACATGGGCAGATATACGGTCACATGGGTAGTTAACAGCCACCTGGGTAGTTTACAGTCACATGTGTAGTGATGGTGTCACACGCAAACGGCCAGACTCACACGAGCTAGTAGCCATATTGGTCATGCAACCGAATTCAAACGGGAGTTTGAATTTGAGAAGAGTAAGGTGCCAGTGTATATACATCGCTCGCCGCCTCATTGCCGCGGAAGACTTGCTTAATACTTAGCTTCGAAATATAAGCACGGAAACATCAGCATATAGCAAAAATAATACAGAAATAACATAGATCAAAAATAAGCACGAATACATCAGTGGGATCGTCAGAAGAAACGTCAACTGAAAACTCGTGCGTAAACCTGCGGGTAGCAAAGGCTTCCAACAACGTCGTGCCTCACCATGAGGAAGGAGTAGCCGGTCCACATGGTTTCCCAGTTGGCTGGACACTCCGGTATGGCCACGTCCTGGCTGTGGATGGCTATGGCTCTTGTTGGTGCTTCACACACAGAACAGCTGCAACAGATGCAAGCATATGTGGAAGATACAGGGGCGTAGTTTGGCAAAATGGGTTCGGGTGGATGGAGGCTGAAAGTGAAAAATGACGAAACCTACGCGGAAATAGCCAACAAAGTGGTTTCTTCCCGGGTTTGGTCCACTTTCTTCTAACAGTTGGGGGGCCTGGGTCCAAGTGTGTGTAGGGGGGGGGGGGGGGGCTGGAGGCCATGTGTGTTTGGGGGGAGGGGAGAAGGGGCTGGAGTTCCCTCAATTGAATAGGAAACTACGCCCCTGAAAAGATGGGAAACTTGAGAACCAATTCGGTGTATGGGCACCACCTGATTTTCGGTAAATTAGCCGAAAGCCGTTCGCGAGCATGCATACTGACTGTCTGACACACCACTCTGACTGTCTGACACGTCACTCTGACTGTCTGACACACCACTCTGACTGTCTGGCACACCACTCTGACTGTCTGGCACGTCACTCTGACAGTGTGACACATCACTCGGTGTGGATTGTGGACACCCTTACCACAGGCGTACCAGCTGGATACACTCTCATCACGGGGCGTACCAGCCGGATATACTCTCATCACAGGCGTATCAGCTGGATATACTCTCATCACAGGCGTACCAGCTGGATACGCCCTCATCACAGGTGTTCCAGTTGGATACACTCTCATCACACGCGTGCCAGCCGGATAACATCCTCACCACAAGCGTACCAGCCGGATGCACCCTCACCACAGGCGTACCAGCTGGATACACCCTCATCACGGGCGCCACCAGCTGGATTATACTCTTATCGCAGGCGTACCAGCTAGATACACACCCCCATGACAGGCGTTCCAGTTGGATATGCTCTCATTACACGCGTACCAGCTGGATATATCCTCATCAC
This sequence comes from Pollicipes pollicipes, assembly GCF_011947565.3. NCBI lineage: Eukaryota > Metazoa > Arthropoda > Thecostraca > Pollicipedomorpha > Pollicipedidae > Pollicipes > Pollicipes pollicipes. The sequence goes on from NW_023597055.1 coordinate 8,142,512, forward strand.
AGGCGTACCAGCTGGATACACCCCCATCACAGGCGTTCCAGTTTGATATACTCTCATCACATGCGTACCAGCTGGAACTACTCTCATCACAGGCGAACCGCCTGGATATACTCCGTCACAGGCGAACCACTGGATATACTCTCGTCACACGCGAACCCGCTGGATATACTCTCGTCGCAGGCGTACCAACTGGATATACTCTCGTCACAGGCGTACCAACTGGATATACTTCTCGTCACAGGCGTACCAACTGGATATACTCTCGTCACAGGCGTACCAACTGGATATACTCTCGTCACAGGCGTACCAACTGGATATACTCTCGTCACAGGGCGTACCAACTGGATTATACTCTCGTCGCAGGCGTACCAACCTGGATATACTGTCGTCACAAGGCGTGCCAACTGGATATACTCTCGTCACAGGCGTGCCAACTGGATATACTCTCGTCACAGGCGTGCCAACTGGATATACTCTCGTCACAGGCGTGCCAACTGGATACACTTTCATCACACGCGTAACAGCTGGATATACTCTCATCACACGCGTACCAGCTGAACACACCCTCATCACAGGCGTACCAGCTGGACACATCCTCATCACCCGCGTACCGTGAGATGTACCGCTGGATGTTAACCGCCCCGTAATCGGGTGTCATCATCACCGGCATCGGCTCCGGCGGTGTTTAGCCAATAGCTGTAGTCGTTACGCTGGGCATACTCGCAACTTCTCGTTGCCGCTGCAGAAGACGTACGGCATGGTGGTGAACTTGAGCAGGCAGGAGCCTGGCGTACCTGTGGTGCGTTCACATCAGGCGTTAAGGCGGACTCTGCATGCGGACTCAGAGTGTATGCGTGCACTGGCATGGTGGGACGCGCGGGTCTACGTCCAGGATCATTATAGAGTCTGAAACTGCGCTCACCGAGGTCGGCGCCGTGAGCCTTGGCATTCCCAGTGACGTGCAGCAGCGAGTAGCCCTGCCACAGCTGGCTGGTGCCGGGCGGACACTGCGGCACGTACGTCGACTGGCTGTGCGCGTGAAGAAGAAGCCGCGCGAGGGCGGCGGCGGCCCGGTCTGCGGCGCGTCGTCGCCAGGAGGGCCCCGGCCTCCCGGCGGGCCGTAGGGCCCGGGCGGGCCGCGGCCGCCGGGGTCGCCGGTGGGCCCGGGCGGGGCCCGGCCGCCAGCCGGGCGGGGCCGCGCAGGCCGGGCAGGCCCGGCTCTCCCAACCCGCCCGGCAGGCCGTCCAACCCCGGCAGGCCGGGCTCGCCGGGCCGGCCGGCCAGCCCGGGGAAGCCGTCCGGGCCGGCGTCGCCGGCAGGCCAGGTCCGCCGTCCAGCCAGGTGCCGGGCGCGCCGGGGCAACCCCGCTGGCCGCGCCGGCCCGGCGAGCCAGGCAGGCCGTCCAGGCCGCGGTCCGCCTGGCCGGCCCGGGTTCCCGCCCCGGCCGTCCAGGCCGGGAAGGCCGGGGCTCGCCCTTATAGCCTCTCGGTCCGGGCAGACCGTCGAGGGCCGGGTAGCCGGGCTCACCCCGCTGGCCGCTGCCGGGAGGGCGAGGCACAGGTCAGAGCGGCGCAGGTCAGACGCGCTGCTGCCGGGTGCGGCAGGTGCAGGTCAAGATAGGCCTAGACACCGCAAATAGGTCACGACTGGGGCAATGGGCAGAGGCGTAGCCAAGAGAGGAGCTTTTGGGCCCATACCCCTGGGGGTGGCGGGGGAGAGGGGTCTGAGACCGATGCCCCCCAGTTCTTTGCATTTTAAAGCCTCGAAATTTGAATGGATTGCAAAACATAAAATAGACTCGCTAGGCATCAGAATAGGACCCCTAGCCTCAAAATGAACTCCGAATAAAAACAAAGGGCCCAAAGCGGCAAAAGAAGACCCCGTTGACTGAAAGGGCCCCCTGTGACCCAATTTGGTCCCCTCCAGGGGGAAACCCTGGCTACGCCACTGAATGGTGACCGTGCTGTCCGCGCATTGAAGAGCGGGGCACAGTCTGCACCATCGCCGCCTGCCAGGCCGGCACATTCTGCACACTGAGAAAACACATTAGCTCAAGCCACGTGCCGATTGTTTAAAAGCTTCTCGCGCATTAGGACCAATCCTTTCCATTTCAAACCATGTTAGGACTGTTTCTTTGTACCGTCACGGCTGCAAAGCTGATCGCTCTCAACACTTCACCGTCTTTGCTTCCGCCAAATCACACCACCCTGCTGGTGGCGGCGGTGACGGCGGCCCCTGACTCACGGCAAGCCCGGCGGTGCGTCCAGACCCCTGTCGCCGGACGGTCCCGGTCTACCGTCGGGCCCGGCTGGCCCCGGCTGGCCTGGCCCACCGTCGCGGCCCGGCACGCCGTCTCTGCCGGGGCCGCCGTCGTAGCCGCGCTCGCCCTTGGGTGAGATCCCGGGCGGCCCGTCGAAGCCGGGCAGGCCGGGCAGGCCGCTGTCGCCGTCATCGCCAGGGTCTCCGGCCGGGCCGGACGGGCCACTGATGCCCGGCAGACCCGGCGACCCGTCCGTGCCCCGCTCGCCTCCGCGACCGACGCTGCCGGGCCCGGGCGGGCCCGCGCGGGCCGCCGTCGCCCGGCTGGCCCCGGCCGCCGGCGCGGCCGGGCAGGCCGTCCGGACCCGCGCCAGCCCTGGCTCGCCCGGTCGGCCGGTGGGTCCGCCCGGGCCCGCCGGGCCGGGGAGGCCCGGAAGGCCCGGGTTGCCCTTCAGGCCCAGCCGACCCGGGCAGCCGCGCTTGCCGGCCAGGCCTGGCAGTCCGGGTGGCCCGTCATGGCCCGGTGGTCCGTTGAAGCCGTCCTGGCCCGGGAGACCGGGCCGACCGCTGCGCCGACCCGGTCCTCCAGGTAGGCCTGCGGCAGAAACCGCGTCATTTTGCGGCAGCAGCGCTTCGCAAGGGTGTTATACCCCAGATGTGTTACATCCCCGCAGAGGTGTTACACCCCCGCAGAGGTGTTACACCCCCGCAGAGATGCTACACCCCCGCAGAGATGTTACACCCCGAAGAGGCGTTACAACCCGCATAGACGTTACAACCTCACAGGTGTTAGATCCCCACAGAGGTGTTACACCCATACAGAGCTATTACACCCCACTCAGGTGCTAAACAGCACCGCGGTGTCATGCAATGCAGGGTTCTTACACAGCTGAGGAGCGATGTGCGGTGCATTGGAGTTTCACAGCGCAGGGGTGTAGCGATGCTAGACAGCACAAGAGTGTGACGCGGCGTGGGAGTGTTGCACGTCGCGTCACACTGGTTACCTCACTGATCACGACGCGTCACACGCGTGTGACGGATCACGGGTGTGTGAGGGTGAACAGCGGTGTTGTACTCTGCAGGGGTGTTACACGCTGTGACTCTACTGGGATCTCGCAGAGCGAAGGGGTGTTACACCGTTCAGACGTGCTGCGCGGTGCGAGGGTGCTGCATCGTGCAAGTGGAGTTGCACGTCAAGTGGGTGCCACGCGCCAGAAGGGTACCGCTCAAAGCAAGCGTTCCATGGCGCACTGTCTCCGTTCAGAGTTCAACGATCCACTGGCACAGGAGGCGATAGCCCCTCGCAGAATCTACGGCGCTGAGACTTTACGCCAGTGCATTTTCTTCAAGATTCCACAAAACCGCATTTCAGTAAGCAGGTCCGCTTTGTGATTCCATAGGGTACTTTTCGCCTGAAGAGATGCGTTGAAGATTGACGATTGATCTGATAAGCTCACCAGAAAAAACTCACGAAAAAGCACTCACAATAATTGGCACGTGGGCGGATGAGGCACCCCGCAAAATGAAGACAAACGAGGTCAAATGTGACGCGACGTCCAGTGCAATTAGTTACCACATCCGGCCTGGACATGACCCTCAAAAAGTGCGCCGGGAGGGGGGGGGGCATGATTCAAGACGCCTGGGCCATTGGGCACTGAGCTCAGTTCAGCATGAGGCGCCCCCCGCCCCCCCCCCCGCAATTTAGGACACCTCAGTTATGGTCACTTCATGTTGTGGGGGTTTCCAAACACGATTTCTACAAGCAAGTTACGTCGTGGAAAGTAAGGATTTAGATCAGGAGGAAGTCGCAGGCCTGTTTTCGTTTTGGCTGGTCAAAGGTGGTTGAAAACTTCGGCCTATTCCTTCTTGGCCGCTTAAAGAATCACTTGCCATTTGTTTCCACCAATTTCATCCCAGCGAACTATCGTTGACCCCATCCACTTCCATAGAGAAGCTTAACATGTCGCCCGTTACTTACTTAGACACGACGAGGGCTGATTTTGTTTTTTCAGCTCAAGTGTCTGTCACCCTTTAAACAATAACCTGACATGTGTTTAACAATGTCACCAAACCGCAGTCGGACAATAAGACGTGCCTGAACATTGTAATACACCACCGTATTGTGTAGCGTTTTACCAGCATTTCTCCGCGCTGAGGCTGTGCGGAATTTTGTTTGTAAACATCAATATCAGCAGCACCGTTTCGAACAGTAAATTTCGCCCAGATTATGCAGTCTCAAACTGTCTCGTCTACGAGGATCACCAACCACGTCGCAATGCTCAGTGCCAGTGCTCAGTGCTCAGTGCCAGCACTCAGTGCTCAGTGCCAGCGCTCAGTGCTCAGTGCTCAGTGCCAGCACTCAGTGCTCAGTGCCAGTGCTCAGTGCTCAGTGCCAGCACTCAGTGCTCAGTGCCAGCACTCAGTGCTCAGTGCCAGCGCTCAGTGCTCAGTGCTCAGTGCCAGCACTCAGTGCTCAGTGCCAGTGCTCAGTGCTCAGTGCCAGCACTCAGTGCTCAGTGCCAGCACTCAGTGCTCAGTGCCAGCGCTCAGTGCTCAGTGCTCAGTGCTCAGTGCCAGTGCTCAGTGCTCAGTGCCAGCACTCGGTGCTCAGTGCCCGCGCTCAGTGCTCAGTGCTCAGTGCCAGCGCTCAGTGCTCAGTGCTCAGTGCCAGCGCTCAGTGCTCAGTGTCAGTGCTCAGTGCCAGTGCTCAGCGCTCAGTGCCAGCTCTCAGTGCTCAGTGCTCAGTGCTTAGTGCTCAGTGATAAACCCCAGCACACTATTGGTCCGTCCTGGCCACGGGCCGAATGACGTCATACCTGGGCGGCCAGGTGTGCCAGAATCGCCGGCGGGACCGAGCAGGCCGGGCATGCCTTCCAGGCCGGGCATGCCCCGGTCGCCGCCGAAGCCGGGCGAGCCGGGCCGGCCGCGAGGACCCCGCGGGCCCGGCCGACCGTCGACGCCTGGATCCCCACGTGGGCCCGGCAGGCCCGGCAGGCGGTTCGTGTCCCCGGGCAAGCCCTGCGGAATCAGGTCAGGGCAGGTCAGGTCAGACACACGGTACACGGCCCAGCACAGGGACGATGGGTGTGTCATTCCCGACGGTCTGCGCACGCCACCCGGCGGGATAGCTTGTCCAGGGGCAAGGTCGCTCTAAAATACATCAGGCGCAAAATGGCTGGCGGGCACAGAGCCGTCGCCAAGTTGCGTTCACGCCGCCCGCTTCAAACTCATTTCGCTTCGCTGTCCGTCGGGGTTTACAAAAACTGAGGCAAGTTTAAGAGCCTCCGCACAGTCTCCGGTGCGATAACCACGAGCAGAGAGTCGCACCTAACCACCACAGCCAGCTAAGTAAACATGGCACGTCGACCACGCACGCTCGGCTGCGGACGGGCGGAGCGTCGCACGCACCTTGAGACCGACTCGGCCATTCGGTCCAGGCGGTCCGCGGTCCCCGGGACCGCCGGACGGGCCGGGCAGGCCGGGGAGGCCGTCGCCGGGCGGTCCGGGCAGTCCGGGCAGCCCGTCCGGGCCCATGGTGCCGGGCCAGCCAGGTGGGCCGGGCAGGCCGATTTTGCCCGGGCAGCCGCGCTTGGAGGCCGAACCGGGCTCGCCGGGCGGGCCCGGAGGCCCCGGTGGGCCGTACACGCCGCTCGCACCCTTGTCGCCGGGCGCGCCCGGGGGCCAGCCCTGGGGCCCCGGAGGCCCAGGTTCACCGACGGAGCCCTTCTGGGCGCCCCGGCCCGGTGGGCCCGGCCGTCCCGGCAGGCCGGCCGGACCTGACGGAGAGACGGGCGCGTCAGGGCACCACAGCCAATCACAGACACGGGTGAGTGACGTCCCGACATTGCAACCAATCACGGGCGGTCTGGGCACCGCGGCCAGTGATGAACACGGGATTTCCGTCACACTCGTCGTTCGACTTACACGCGGCTCAAAAGGCAAACGACGACAACAGACAGACAGACAGACAGGCGCACTCTGTTCATATAGTTATCATGCTCTTGGTGAAGTTTGGCGGTGGGGGGGGGGGGATACTGACGTTTATTCTTCTCACGTTACGTGACTGATCGTAATGTAAACGTAGCGATCAATCTGTGCGCAATGTGCGAACGGCTGACATCACGGTGCTTCAACCAATCGCAGACGACAGGCATCGCAGGGAGGCTGACGTTTGGGTATCCCAACCAATCACAGCTGAGCGGGACGGCTGACGTCTGGGCGGCAACCAATCACGGATGCTGGGCATTGGGCATTCAACCCGTGTAGTCTGATTTCATGCTACCAAAATCAAGCGCAGGCATGGGTTTGGCAGATAACATCGCCACTGAAAAAATGCAGGCAGCTGACGGCAAACAGAGCCAGCGGCATGAGGCAAGCGCTTGCCGAGCCCATCCCACGGAGAAAAGACGGCCGTTTAGCCTGGAGTCAGCCGCGGAGAAGTCGAGCCGGGGGGAGAGGGTGAGGGAGCGCTGGTAGCCGACCCGCGCGGAGCACGCACCTGGGTTTTCTGCTATCGTCGCCGCGCAGGCCGGCCGGTCCGTCGATCCCAGGCCGGCCGGGGCCTCCGGGCGCACCCGCGGCGGCCCGGCTGCCCCGGCTGCCCGGGCTCGCCGCGGCCCCGCGCTCGGACCCTGCTCGCCGGGCATGCCCGGCTGCCCGACCAGGCCGCGCAGGCCGGGCACGCCGTCGGGGCCCGGCAGGCCCAGCTCGCCGGGCAGGCCGGGCAGGCCGACGCGGCCGGGCGGACCCGGCCGGCCGGGCCGGCTGTCGCCTGGTGGGCCTCGTGCCCCCTGTCGGCACACGACCGTGACCTCAATGCAGGACGACCTCCGGGCCGGTGGGTCAGCAGCCCCACCGGTCACAGAGCGGGCTCCGCCGGACTAACCTAGCACGGTTACTGTTGCTTTTACCGTAGCTGTAACTGTTAGTGTAACCCATCATTGTTACGCAATAAACCTTACCGCCGTCGTATCGCCACAGAGCCGCGGGCCTATTGTAGCCCAACGGGCCTATTGTGGCACTCAGGATCCTATTTTGGCGCCCAAGGGTCTACTGTGACACACAGGGCCCTAGACAGCCATCTAGGAAGGGCCTTTTTAGCAAGGTGGACGGCATATAACGCATTAACCATCTGACTTCCTGCCTAACGTTTCATCTGTCCATCTGTTTACCTGCCTTTTTGTTCATTTAGTTGCATATATGACTGTCCATCTGTTTAGCCTTCTACCTGTCTTTCACGTTTCTTCCTGTGTGACAACTGTTACTTCGTCTGGCTATCAATTTTTGAAATATAAGCATCCATTCATAGGTCACCCATGCATCTAGCCACACACAGGACCGGTTACCTGATCAGCACGTGGCGGCGAATAACTACCGCTACGCGCCAATTCCCCAATCACCATCCTCTGCCCGTTCAAAAGCCCCTGCGACGCCCGGCGGCCGCACCTTGAAGCCGGGTGTCCCATCCGGAGCGCTGTCGCCCGGCCGTCCAGGTCTGCCGGACGGTCCGCGCGGTCCGGGCAGTCCGTCCGATCCGTCCGGCCCGCGCCGGCCGGGCTCGCCGGGCAGGCCGTCCGGCGCACTGGGTCCGGGCGTGCCGGGCAGGATGGGCAGCCCGGGTCGCCGGGGAAGCCGGGCAGGCCGGGCCAGCCCTGCCCGCAGGGGAACGGAGGTCAAAGGTCAAGCACTGCGTCGAGGCCAGACGGCGGACGCAGCAGAAACGCGACGGAAAAACAGCGGAACGCAGCGGTCAAAGGCAGCGGAAAAATACGGGCCTGCTGCCGTCCAGGGCGCAGAAAGGCGGCACGGTGGTGGCACGAGCGCCGACAGGCGGCACGGCGGTGACACGAGTGCCGACAGGCGGCACGGCGGTGACACGATCGCCGACAGAGCAGCTCCGGACACGGTGCAGCGCAGCACGAACCACGCATAGCAGGAGTACCCTTGAATGGACCACGCGAACCGCACTGGCCACGCGCGCGGAGCCGCTCGGCGGTGCGCGGTGTGCGCGCCCCTGACCTGGTCTCCGCCCCGGCCGGGCTGTCCGTCAGCGCCGGCCAGGCCGGGCAGGCCGGCCCCGCCCGGGCCTCCCGGGAAGCCCTTGAAGCCGGGCGGACCGCGGAGTGAGGGCCCCGGCGGCCCCGGCCACCCTCGCGGCCCGATTCGACCCGGGCAGCCGCGGAAGCCCGGGGGCCCGTTCAGGCCCGGTGGACCTGCAACAGGACTCGTCATGGTGCTGTCGCTGGGGATGGGCCCGGCGGTGATTGGAAACACCGCCGTAGAGCATTTAATAACGTTACGTTTCGGGGGGCAACTTAAAAAATGTCATTGCATTGGAAGACAAACACGCGACAACGCGATTATGACAAATCATACGGGTATGTTCGGGTTTCAGTAGCATTTGGTCTTTCAGTATTTAATCTTATATATGAATGCCTGGGGTCGGAACGGAAGCAGCTGCAAAACATCAGAGGGCGCTGCCACTTCGAAAAAGCCAGGAAGTTGTGCCTGCGTTATCACAGTGCTCGCTGGCGCTTCTGTTCAAGAATTAGAGCGAAGTTGGACCATCATTAAGCTTCCGGCACCCTCGGGCTACCACTTGTACAAGCACGTTCCACGGCGGTGAAGAGAATTCAAACCGGTGCTGTGCTGCAGACAATGGACGTTTGTCGCGTTGTTAGCCGGCACGTTTCATCAGTTCCCCGCACTCTCGCGCGTGACAACCGCCCGCCCGCAGCCGCCGCCGCGCCGCGCCGACCGGCCGAGCGCGCGGCGTCGGCCGCCCACCTGGAAAGCCGGGTTCGCCGGGCTCGCCCGGCCTGCCGCGGCCAACATCGGGCTCGCTGGCGTCTCCTGGCTCCCCCGGCGGCCCGTCCGGGCCGTCCAGTCCCGGCGGTCCGCTGCAAAGAAGGCGGGTGTTGAGCACGCGCGCTTGATGGCTTGATGCTGGGGTGCGGCACAGAGCGGGCAATGACGGACGACGCCAAGGCAGGCCCGTCGCGTCGAGCTCCACCACGGCCGACATCAGGGCAGTCCGTGACCACGTGCGAAACAGGGAAGGCCGGGACCACGCGGCTCCTAGGAAGGTCAACATTGTACAAGGCCAAGGGTGGTGCAGTGTGGCGCGCGGGACATTTGCCGGGTGCAGTACTCACGTTCGGGAGTGAGGGTAGGATGAATGGGGTGCAACTCGGGTCAGGACTTAATTGACGGCCTCGTAGGTGCGAACATTCCAAACAACGCTTAGCGTCTTTTCTCTTAATTTTGACTTCACATATATGTCGCAGAACGTCTTACATTTTGGAGTCAAAGGCGGTTCCACAACGTCGCCTTTAGGGGGGGGGGGGCAGGGGAACAGCACCTGCTTGGGGGAAAAATAGAAAAGGTGTCCTGATTTTGAAAAGCTCATCTCATTCTGCTTAATTTATCTCCAGGGTGTCCTAAAGCAAATGTTTCTGCATAAGTGCTGCTTAGATTCCATTCGACCTCCAGAATTATCATTTCTTGCCAGACTTTGGCCATCTTGGTGTGTGGGGAGGGGGTTGGTCGTTATGAATCCGCCTCTGACTGAAGTGTTTCAGACATGATCTCTCCGGAATAAGAGGATCATGCCCGCCCTTCGGATCGAGCTGCTTGTCTAGGCTCACCACCGCCGATCATCTTGGCTGTGCCGCTCTAAAGCCTCCCATTTTCAGGAGCACCCCTAATAGTCGCCATATAATTAATATTCATTTGCTAATAATTCCAATCATCGTCATCAGGCTTGTCGCTCCTAAGAGCCGAACCCCCAGCTGCGCCCCGCCCCCTCCCCCCTCCGGGCTCTCCAGGTCAGCCTGCCGGACACCGGACGGAGTCGGTGTTCGAGACGCTACCAGCAGCCGGCCCCGAGCCAGGACAAGACCGCTCTCAAAGCTCGCTCGTGGACGGAGCGGGACCTCCACTGCAGCTCACTGTCGGACGGTGTGAGACAACTCGCCGCTTAGTCGCAGCAGGGACGAGTGCTTACTCTAGGCCGGGCGGACCGCTCTCTCCCTTCAGGTAGAAGACGTTGAACGTGTCGGCGTCCGTGCCCGGACGTCCGGGCCGGCCGTCGGTGCCGTCCAGTCCCGGCAGACCGGGCTCGCCGTACTCGCCCTGGGGTTAGCGTTCAGGAGTCAGGTCAGCACTCGCGGAAGCCCTACAACGCGCTGACGGTCATAGAAATCGGACGGTGCAATGACGTGACGAAGGGAAAAGCCGACCATAGTGCGACATGATGGTGAGATCTTTGGCGTGACATCATGACATTTTCCCCATACCAAGCCATACCATAGCCATACCATAGCCATACCAAGTACCAAAGATCACAGAGATAAAGATTCACCATAAGTTGTCACATCAGTTGCTGTGAGATCATTAGCAAAATGATCATGGCGCATAGCGAACTTGTATATTGAGACACACACGCCAACATCACCAACGATGCCGCGCCGAAAATGTTTGTCACGTAACCGTTACAGGAGTCGAAGCTAACCGTTAGCTCCAATGTGGTAGGCTCGAGGCAGCAGGTTCAAGATAGCTAAAGGCAGGGGTAGCTTCGACCTACCCCTGCCTGGTAGAAATTATGACGTTGCTCATCATCCGTCTAAAAATTCACTCTGTTTTCTTATTAATTATTTAATTATTTAATAATATTTTTTATATGATATATATATATATATATATATATATATATATATGTATATAATTTATGCAATAAATATAATAATTATTTAAATTTTAGGCATCACCAGTATTTTACGCACACATGAGCCGTCATGAGATTTGACAGTCCCATCCCCGTCCACGGTGATGAAGTGTCAGTCTCATATTCGCCCAGAATATAATTTTCTGACCTCGCGTGTACTTAGAGTTGCATTATTTCGATGGAAGTGCACTCACAGCAATACCGTCCCGTCCCAGGTCTCAACACCAAACCAGAGTCACATTCATTGCTGATCATGCAAAACCATGCTGGATGGTGTGGGTTCAGTGTTCAGCTTTGGTGGAGCATCGCCTTATGCGGACTACTCTCAGTTCGCCGAAGTCCGCTCTGGGCATCTCCCTGCTTGTCTCACCACTCTATCTCGGCTAGAGATGACATCAGGTAAGCATGCAACCAAGCAGACCTGCTGTAGAAAGCTGTCATGCGGCATACCGATCTGTCATACCGGTCCATTGTCGCTAACAGCAACACCATCCCCAACAGCGTCAACGTCCATCCTGGTTGTCAGCCATGTGTCAGGAGACGGACTGTGGCTATGTGGCCTGGAGTGCCGCAGGGCAGTGTGCTGTCTCCTCCGCGTCTTACCGGCAGTCCGGGCAGGCCTGCGCTGCCGGGCAGCCCGTCCAGGCCGTCGGGGCCGGGCCGGCCGGCGGGGCCAGGCTCGCCGTCGCGGAAGCCCGGCGCGCCTGGTGCCCCCCTGTCGCCGGCGGTGCCCGGCGGCATGATCAGGAGGCCGGGGGAACCGGGCCAGCCGGGCGAGCCGGCCACGCCTGCGGCACGGCGGCGCCGGGTCACGGGAGAGGGGGAGGGGGCGCTGGAACAGGGAGGCTACCGGCTCATCACGCGGAGGACGAGAAGTGGTAAAAGTCGGGTCACTGCCGCCTCTTGAGTTTGGCCCTTGGGCAGGCCGCACATAAGCTGTAAAAAGTTTGTCCAAACTAAACGCAACATGTGATCATGATGTCACCCTGCAGCCAAGTGTTTTCAGATCTGAATGCGAATTTCATTTCGTTACTTCAGGCCACAAACGTTTCCCAAAACCGGCAAAGTGTCAACGTTCAAAACATACACTGAGTCTATTGGAAACATAAGCGATCTCGCGAAGCTAAATGAATGTGTAGCTTTTCTGAAACCTCGCGCGCAGTAAGCCATCACGAGAGTGTACAGCATGTCCTGTCGCATATTAATACCAACAGGTCAAGTGCAACCAGGTCAGCCCGGTCCGGCCGGTCCGGTCCGATCCAGCTCAGCCCGGTCCGGTCCGGTCCTGTCCGATCCAGTTCAGCCCGGTCCGGTCCAATCCGGTCTGGTCGAACCCAGCCGGTTCGGCCCGGTCAAGCTCGGCCGGCCTGGTCCGGTCCGGTCGAGATCAAGTCGGTCTGGTCCGGGCCGGCCCGGTCCGGCCCAGCTCAGCCCGGTCCGCAGCCCTGCCCACCTGCAGCGCCGGGCAGTCCATCGAGACCGGGGTAGCCGCTGCGGCCCACCAGGCCTGGCAGTCCCGGTGGTCGAAGGGACCGCGGGGACCGGCGGACCCCGTCCGGGCCGGGGCGGCCGGGCCAGTCCCGGCCAGCCCACGTTCGCCCTTCTGGCACGGCGACCCTGAGGACGAGCGGGACGCCAAGTCAGGTCACGGGTCAGGTCACAGGGTACGGGTACACAGTCAGGGCAGGTCATCGGGTCAAGCGCGGGTACAGGGTCAGCCCAGGTCACTGGGTCAAACACAGACATACGTCAGGTCGGGGCGGCGGCGCGACACGCTGCTTCAGTCATCCGGCGACGGAGACACATTCCGTGTGAAGGTGCAAGACACGCCACGCCGGGAGACGCAGGACAGGCGCTCTGAGCCCGTCCGTCCCGTTGAGACCAGTTCACCCTCACTTGGTTACCCCCCCCCCCCCCCATTCATCGTACCATCACTAGCAGACTCCCGCAACACACAGCAGGCAGCGTGGGTCCTGAGGCGCCGCCGGAGGGGGACGACGGGGGGGGGGGGGGGCGCTCACCTCCATATGGGGTACAGTCGTCACCCGGCGGGCCACTGGGGCCCGGCAGACCGTCCGTGCCGTCCGGACCGGGCAAGCCGTCCAGACCCGGCGGACCCGGCGGGCCCGACGGCCCGGGCGGGCCCGGTCTTGGGTTCCCCGGCACCAGACTTGCGGTGCCCTTGGTTCCTGCGGCGCGGGGCGGCTGGTCAGAGCTCAGGGATGCGGCGCGACGGACGGTTAGCACTCAGAGGGGCGGCGGAGGTGGGCTGGATCAACGCTACGGAGGACGCTCGTCCTTGCGGTGCCCTGTCAGCGCTCAGAGCGCAGGTGTGGCGACCGTTCAGCGCTCAGAGCGCGGTGCGGTGTCCGGTCAGCGCTCAGAGGGGCGGTGCGGTGCCCCTGTCAGCGCTCAGAGCGCGGTCCGGTGTCCGGTCAAGCGCTCAAGAGGAGCGGTGCAGGCACCGCCAGCTGCCGGCTTCTATCACATAGCACGCCTTCGATTGACATACATTGCAGTGTTGCCTAAATCAGCAGCGCATGGCGACTCTGCAGGTTCAATGAAAGACCGCGGCGAACACCCGGATAACCCAGTTTGATCCCGGCAGGCAAAGGCCAAGAGGTCAGCGATAAAATTCGTATTGAGCATTCGTGTTGGTGTTTCACTGACTCACTGCAGGTGTGCGGGCAAAAGGACATTTTACTGCAACTTAATGATCAGCGCTTGCGAGCTGTATTCACAGAGTACACACGGGGAACCAAAAGAACAACACATTGAATATTCTTTACAACATACCCCAAATTCTTCAAAGAGCTTTGAATTACCCCTAACCTAATTCAAACGCCTGCATGCAAACGTTTTGGTACATTTAGCGATATACAAACGAGGGATGATTTAAGCAAAAGTCATGGCCACGTGTAGAAAATAAAATTGCCGAAAAGATAGTTCTGATTTCGTATTTTATTTTGTACTTAACTCAATTTTTTGTTCTGGAGATGCAGCGCTAGCGCAGCGCAGCGCAGCGCTGCAGGGTTTTCCAAGTTATGGTACCTTTGTGTTAAAAAGCTCAGTTAAAAGGAGTCCAAAACTTAAAATCTACTACGCCCGACATTCAACGATCACGTCTCGGACGAAATAAATCAAGCGTAGCCACAATAGAAAATAATACGAACTAATAACGTATATCCAGGAAAATTGGGCGACGATGCCTTCCCGAAATGTTACCAGCCAGGCCTCCGACCCGAACGAACCACACAACCCGCCACCATCAGCAGACCTTACGCGGGACCGCCACCACGCAGCACGTCGATGGACAACACGCGGTCACCGGTCTGCCGGGCGGCGCTCGCGGCGGCTGGCGCGCGCCCACCGCCTGTGGACACTCGCCTTGGAAGCCGGTGTCTCCTCGGCGTCCGGGCAAGCCGTCGAGGCCGGGGCGTCCTGGCCGGCCGTCGGGGCCGTCGAAACCGCGGCCGGGGGCTCCCGGGAGGCCGCGGCGGCCGACGAAGCCCTCAGGGCCTCGGGAGCCCGCCGGACCACGGGGCCCGGCTTCGCCGCCCGGGCGGCCGTCGCGGCCCGGGGCGCCGGGTTCTGACGGTCCCTGGCGGCCCGGCGGGCCCGCGGGTCCGTCGGGCCCTGGCGGGCCCCGCCAGCCGCGCGGGCCCGGCCTGCCGTCCAGGCCGTCCAGGCCGGGCAGGCCGGCGGGGCCCGGCGCGCCGTAGTCGCCCTGGTCGCCGGGAGGCCCGAGCAGCGGGCCACCGATGCTCGGGTCGTAGAGGCCCTTGGGGCCTGGGTCACCCTGCAGCCCGGGCCTCCCCGGCACGCCGGCCACACCCGGCAGGCCCTTGAGACCAGGCAGGCCTGGCCGGCCGGTCTCGCCAGCCGTGCCCAGCACGCCCTTGGCTCCGAACTGCCCGGCGGGCCAGGTCGGCCCAGCTTGCCACGTGTCCGTCGCTGCCCCGCCAGCCGGGCGGTCCCTTGCGGCCGGGCGTGCCGGGCCAGCCGGGTTGACCGCCAGGGCCCGGTGGGCCATAGGCGCCCGGCTCTCCTGGCCAGCCAGCGGGCCAGGAGGCCCGGCGGCCCCTGCATCAGACAGCGGGCACGTCCGTCACTGCGCGGTCACAGCGGGGCACCCCGTCACACCGCACGGTCACAGCGGGGCACCCCGTCACCGCACGGTCACAGCGGGGAACCCCGTCACCGTACGGTCACAGCGGGGCACCCCCGTCACGCGCGGTCACAGGGGCACCCCGTCACCGCACGGTCACAGCGGGGCACCCCGTCACCGTACGGTCACAAGCGGGGCACCCCGTCACCGTACGGTCACAGCGGGGCACCCCGTCACCGTACGGTCACAGCGGGGCACCCCCGTCACCGCGCGGTCACAGCGGGGCACCCCGTCACCGCACGGTCACAGCGGGGCACCCCCGTCACCGTACGGTCACAGCGGGGCACCCCCGTCACCGCACGGTCACAGCAGGGACACCACCGCCACCGCACGCGGGGTCACAGCGGGGCACCCCGTCACCGCACGGTCACAGCGGGGCACCCCGTCACCGCACGGTCACAGCGGGGCCCCGTCACCGCACGGTCACAGCGGGGCACCCCGTCACCGCACGGTCACAGCGGGGCACCCCGTCACCGCACGGTCACAGCGGGCTACCCCGCATGACCGCACGTTCACAG